>NW_027618057.1:0-87000 GCF_964187855.1 Myxine glutinosa | reverse complement strand
CTTTTCGCACTTGTGTTGGTGTTGAAAAACCACTTTTCGCACTTGTGTTGGTGTTGAACAACCACTTTTCGCACTTGTGTTGGTGCAGGAAACCACTTTTGCACTTGTATTAGTGTGGAAAAAACACTTTTTGCACTTGTGATAGTGTTGAAAAACCACTTTTCGCACTTGTGTTAGTGTTGAAAAACCACTTTTCGCACATGTGTTAGTGTTGAAAAACCACTTTTCGCACTTATGTTGGTGCAGGAAACCACTTTTGCACTTGTATTAGTGTGGAAAAAACACTTTTTGCACTTGTGATAGTGTTGAAAAACAACTTTTCGCACTTGTGTTAGTGTGGAAAAACCACTTTTCGCACTTGTGTTGGTGCAGGAAACCACTTTTGCACTTGTATTAGTGTGGAAAAAACACTTTTTGCACTTGATATAGTGTTGAAAAACCACTTTTCACACTTGTGTTAGTGTTGAAAAAGCACTTTTCGCACTTGTGTTGGTGCAGTAAACCACTTTTGCACTTGTATTAGTGTGGAAAAACCACTTTTCGCACTTGTGTTAGTGTTGAAAAACCACTTTTTGCACTTGTGTTGGTGTTGAAAAACCACTTTTCGCACTTGTGTTGGTGAAGGAAACCACTTTTGCACTTGTATTAGTGTGGGAAAAACACTTTTTGCACTTGTGATAGTGTTGAAAAACCACTTTTCGCACTTGTGTTAGTGTTGAAAAACCACTTTTCGCACTTGTGTTTGTGTTGAAAAACCACTTTTCGCACTTATGTTGGTGCAGGAAACCACTTTTGCACTTGTATTAGTGTGGAAAAAACACTTTTTGCACTTGTGATAGTGTTGAAAAACCACTTTTCGCACTTGTGTTAGTGTTGAAAAACCACTTTTCGCACTTGTGTTGGTGCAGGAAATCACTTTTGCACTTGTATTAGTGTGGAAAAACCACTTTTCGCACTTGTGTTAGTGTTGAAAAACCACTTTTCGCACTTGTGTTAGTGTTGAAAAACCACTTTTCGCACTTGTGTTGGTGCCGTAAACCACTTTTGCACTTGTATTAGTGTGGAAAAAACACTTTTTGCACTTGTGATAGTGTTGAAAAACCACTTTTCGCACTTGTGTTAGTGTTGAAAAACCACTTTTCGCACTTGTGTTAGTGTTGAAAAACCAGTTTTCGCACTTGTGTTGGTGCAGGAAACCACTTTTGCACTTGTATTAGTGTGGAAAAAACACTTTTTGCACTTGTGATAGTGTTGAAAAACCACTTTTCGCACTTGTGTTAGTGTTGAAAAACCACTTTTCGCACTTGTGTTGGTGCAGGAAATCACTTTTGCACTTGTATTAGTGTGGAAAAACCACTTTTCGCACTTGTGTTAGTGTTGAAAAACCACTTTTCGCACTTGTGTTAGTGTTGAAAAACCACTTTTCGCACTTGTGTTGGTGCCGTAAACCACTTTTGCACTTGTATTAGTGTGGAAAAAACACTTTTTGCACTTGTGATAGTGTTGAAAAACCACTTTTCGCACTTGTGTTAGTGTTGAAAAACCACTTTTCGCACTTGTGTTAGTGTTGAAAAACCAGTTTTCGCACTTGTGTTGGTGCAGGAAACCACTTTTGCACTTGTATTAGTGTGGAAAAAACACTTTTTGCACTTGTGATAGTGTTGAAAAACCACTTTTCGCACTTGTGTTAGTGTTGAAAAACCACTTTTAGCACTTGTGTTGGTGCAGGAAATCACTTTTGCACTTGTATTAGTGTGGAAAAACCACTTTTCGCACTTGTGTTAGTGTTGAAAAACCACTTTTCGCACTTGTGTTAGTGTTGAAAAACCACTTTTCGCACTTGTGTTGGTGCAGGAAACCACTTTTGCACTTGTATTAGTGTGGAAAAAACACTTTTTGCACTTGTGATAGTGTTGAAAAACCACTTTTCGCACTTGTGTTAGTGTTGAAAAACCACTTTTCGCACTTGTGTTAGTGTTGAAAAACCACTTTTCGCACTTGTGTTAGTGTTGAAAAACCACTTTTCGCACTTGTGTTGGTGCCGTAAACCACTTTTGCACTTGTATTAGTGTGGAAAAAACACTTTTTGCACTTGTGATAGTGTTGAAAAACCACTTTTCGCACTTGTGTTAGTGTTGAAAAACCACTTTTCGCACTTGTGTTAGTGTTGAAAAACCAGTTTTCGCACTTGTGTTGGTGCAGGAAACCACTTTTGCACTTGTATTAGTGTGGAAAAAACACTTTTTGCACTTGTGATAGTGTTGAAAAACCACTTTTCGCACTTGTGTTAGTGTTGAAAAACCACTTTTCGCACTTGTGTTGGTGCAGTAAACCACTTTTGCACTTGTATTAGTGTGGAAAAACCACTTTTCGCACTTGTGTTAGTGTTGAAAAACCACTTTTCGCACTTGTGTTGGTGCCGTAAACCACTTTTGCACTTGTATTAGTGTGGAAAAAACACTTTTTGCACTTGTGATAGTGTTGAAAAACCACTTTTCGCACTTGTGTTAGTGTTGAAAAACCACTTTTCGCACTTGTGTTAGTGTTGAAAAACCAGTTTTCGCACTTGTGTTGGTGCAGGAAACCACTTTTGCACTTGTATTAGTGTGGAAAAAACACTTTTTGCACTTGTGATAGTGTTGAAAAACCACTTTTCGCACTTGTGTTAGTGTTGAAAAACCACTTTTAGCACTTGTGTTGGTGCAGGAAATCACTTTTGCACTTGTATTAGTGTGGAAAAACCACTTTTCGCACTTGTGTTAGTGTTGAAAAACCACTTTTCGCACTTGTGTTAGTGTTGAAAAACCACTTTTCGCACTTGTGTTGGTGCAGGAAACCACTTTTGCACTTGTATTAGTGTGGAAAAAACACTTTTTGCACTTGTGATAGTGTTGAAAAACCACTTTTCGCACTTGTGTTAGTGTTGAAAAACCACTTTTCGCACTTGTGTTAGTGTTGAAAAACCACTTTTCGCACTTGTGTTAGTGTTGAAAAACCACTTTTCGCACTTGTGTTGGTGCCGTAAACCACTTTTGCACTTGTATTAGTGTGGAAAAAACACTTTTTGCACTTGTGATAGTGTTGAAAAACCACTTTTCGCACTTGTGTTAGTGTTGAAAAACCACTTTTCGCACTTGTGTTAGTGTTGAAAAACCAGTTTTCGCACTTGTGTTGGTGCAGGAAACCACTTTTGCACTTGTATTAGTGTGGAAAAAACACTTTTTGCACTTGTGATAGTGTTGAAAAACCACTTTTCGCACTTGTGTTAGTGTTGAAAAACCACTTTTCGCACTTGTGTTGGTGCAGGAAATCACTTTTGCACTTGTATTAGTGTGGAAAAACCACTTTTCGCACTTGTGTTAGTGTTGAAAAACCACTTTTCGCACTTGTGTTAGTGTTGAAAAACCACTTTTCGCACTTGTGTTGGTGCCGTAAACCACTTTTGCACTTGTAGTAGTGTGGAAAAAACACTTTTTGCACTTGTGATAGTGTTGAAAAACCACTTTTCGCACTTTTGTTAGTGTTGAAAAACCACTTTTCGCACTTGTGTTAGTGTTGAAAAACCAGTTTTCGCACTTGTGTTGGTGCAGGAAACCACTTTTGCACTTGTATTAGTGTGGAAAAAACACTTTTTGCACTTGTGATAGTGTTGAAAAACCACTTTTCGCACTTGTGTTAGTGTTGAAAAACCACTTTTCGCACTTGTGTTGGTGCAGGAAATCACTTTTGCACTTGTATTAGTGTGGAAAAACCACTTTTCGCACTTGTGTTAGTGTTGAAAAACCACTTTTCGCACTTGTGTTAGTGTTGAAAAACCACTTTTCGCACTTGTGTTGGTGCAGGAAACCACTTTTGCACTTGTATTAGTGTGGAAAAAACACTTTTTGCACTTGTGATAGTGTTGAAAAACCACTTTTCGCACTTGTGTTAGTGTTGAAAAACCACTTTTCGCACTTGTGTTAGTGTTGAAAAACCACTTTTCGCACTTGTGTTAGTGTTGAAAAACCACTTTACGCACTTGTGTTGGTGCAGGAAACCACTTCTGCACTTGTATTAGTGTGGAAAAAACACTTTTCGCACTTGTGTTAGTGTTGAAAAACCACTTTTCGAACTTGTGTTAGTGTTGAAAAACCACTTTTCGCACTTGTGTTGGTGCAGGAAACCACTTTTGCACTTGTATTAGTGTGGAAAAAACACTTTTTGCACTTGAGATAGTGTTGAAAAACCACTTTTCACACTTGTGTTAGTGTTGAAAAACCACTTTTCGCACTTGTGTTGGTGCAGGAAACCACTTTTGCACTTGTATTAGTGTGGAAAAACCACTTTTCGCACTTGTGTTAGTGTTGAAAAACCACTTTTTGCACTTGTGTTAGTGTTGAAAAATGACTTTTCGCACTTGTGTTGGTGCAGGAAACCACTTTTGCACTTGTATTAGTGTGGAAAAACCACTTTTCGCACTTGTGTTAGTGTTGAAAAACCACTTTTCGCACTTGTGTTAGTGTTGAAAAACCACTTTTCGCACTTGTGTAAGTGTTGAAAAACCACTTTTCGCACTTGTATTAGTGTTGAAAAACCACTTTTCACACTTGTGTTGGTGCAGGAAACCACTTTTGCACTTGTATTAGTGTGGAAAAACCACTTTTCGCACTTGTGTTAGTGTTGAAAAACCACTTTTCGCACTTGTGTTAGTGTTGAAAAACCACTTTTCACACTTGTGTTGGTGCAGTAAACCACTTTTGCACTTGTATTAGTGTGGAAAAACCACTTTTCGCACTTGTGTTAGTGTTGAAAAACCACTTTTCGCACTTGTGTTGGTGTTGAAAAACCACTTTTCGCACTTGTGTTGGTGAAGGAAACCACTTTTGCACTTGTATTAGTGTGGAAAAAACACTTTTTGCACTTGTGATAGTGTTGAAAAACCACTTTTCGCACTTGTGTTAGTGTTGAAAAACCACTTTTCGCACTTGTGTTGGTGAAGGAAACCACTTTTCGCACTTATGTTGGTGCAGGAAACCACTTTTGCACTTGTATTAGTGTGGAAAAAACACTTTTTGCACTTGTGATAGTGTTGAAAAACCACTTTTCGCACTTGTGTTAGTGTTGAAAAACCACTTTTCGCACTTGTGTTGGTGCAGGAAACCACTTTTGCACTTGTATTAGTGTGGAAAAACCACTTTTCGCACTTGTGTTAGTGTTGAAAAACAACTTTTCGCACTTGTGTTAGTGTTGAAAAACCACTTTTCGCACTTGTGTTAGTGCAGGAAACCACTTTTGCACTTGTATTAGTATGGAAAAACCACTTTTCGCACTTGTGTTAGTGTTGAAAAACCACTTTTGGCACTTGTGTTAGTGTTGAAAAACCACTTTTCGCACTTGTGTTGGTGCAGGAAACCACTTTTGCACTTGTATTAGTGTGGAAAAAACACTTTTTGCACTTGTGATAGTGTTGAAAAACCACTTTTCGCACTTGTGTTAGTGTTGAAAAACCACTTTTCGCACTTGTGTTAGTGTTGAAAAACCAGTTTTCGCACTTGTGTTGGTGCAGGAAACCACTTTTGCACTTGTATTAGTGTGGAAAAAACACTTTTTGCACTTGTGATAGTGTTGAAAAACCACTTTTCGCACTTGTGTTAGTGTTGAAAAACCACTTTTCGCACTTGTGTTGGTGCAGGAAATCACTTTGGCACTTGTATTAGTGTGGAAAAACCACTTTTCGCACTTGTGTTAGTGTTGAAAAACCACTTTTCGCACTTGTGTTAGTGTTGAAAAACCACTTTTCGCACTTGTGTTGGTGCAGTAAACCACTTTTGCACTTGTATTAGTGTGGAAAAACCACTTTTCGCACTTGTGTTAGTGTTGAAAAACCACTTTTTGCACTTGTGTTGGTGTTGAAAAACTACTTTTCGCACTTGTGTTGGTGAAGGAAACCACTTTTGCACTTGTATTAGTGTGGAAAAAACACTTTTTGCACTTGTGATAGTGTTGAAAAACCACTTTTCGCACTTGTGTTAGTGTTGAAAAACCACTTTTCGCACTTGTGTTAGTGTTGAAAAACCACTTTTCGCACTTATGTTGGTGCAGGAAACCACTTTTGCACTTGTATTAGTGTGAAAAAACACTTTTTGCACTTGTGATAGTGTTGAAAAACCACTTTTCGCACTTGTGTTAGTGTTGAAAAACCACTTTTCGCACTTGTGTTGGTGCAGGAAACCACTTTTGCACTTGTATTAGTGTGGAAAAACCACTTTTCGCAATTGTGTTAGTGTTGAAAAACCACTTTTCGCACTTGTGTTGGTGCAGGAAACCACTTTTGCACTTGTATTAGTGTGGAAAAAACACTTTTTGCACTTGTGATAGTGTTGAAAAACCACTTTTCGCACTTGTGTTAGTGTTGAAAAACCATTTTTCGCACTTGTATTAGTGTTGAAAAACCACTTTTCGCACTTGTGTTGGTGTTGAACAACCACTTTTCGCACTTGTGTTAGTGCAGGAAACCACTTTTGCACTTGTATTAGTGTGGAAAAAACACTTTTCGCACTTGTGTTAGTGTTGAAAAACCACTTTTTGCACTTGTGTTAGTGTTGAAAAATGACTTTTCGCACTTGTGTTGGTGCAGGAAACCACTTTTGCACTTGTATTAGTGTGGAAAAACCACTTTTCGCACTTGTGTTAGTGTTGAAAAACCACTTTTCGCACTTGTGTTAGTGTTGAAAAACCACTTTTCGCACTTGTGTAAGTGTTGAAAAACCACTTTTCGCACTTGTATTAGTGTTGAAAAACCACTTTTCACACTTGTGTTGGTGCAGGAAACCACTTTTGCACTTGTATTAGTGTGGAAAACCACTTTTCGCACTTGTGTTAGTGTTGAAAAACCACTTTTCGCACTTGTGTTAGTGTTGAAAAACCACTTTTCACACTTGTGTTGGTGCAGTAAACCACTTTTGCACTTGTATTAGTGTGGAAAAACCACTTTTCGCACTTGTGTTAGTGTTGAAAAACCACTTTTCGCACTTGTGTTGGTGTTGAAAAACCACTTTTCGCACTTGTGTTGGTGAAGGAAACCACTTTTGCACTTGTATTAGTGTTGAAAAACCACTTTTCGCACTTGTGTTAGTGTTGAAAAACCACTTTTCGCACTTGTGTTGGTGAAGGAAA
This sequence comes from Myxine glutinosa, assembly GCF_964187855.1. Lineage (NCBI taxonomy): Eukaryota > Metazoa > Chordata > Myxini > Myxiniformes > Myxinidae > Myxine > Myxine glutinosa. The sequence goes on along the minus strand of NW_027618057.1, from coordinate 79,845 downwards.
CCACTTTTGCACTTGTATTAGTGTTGAAAAAACACTTTTTGCACTTGTGATAGTGTTGAAAAACCACTTTTCGCACTTGTATTAGTGTTGAAAAACCACTTTTCACACTTGTGTTGGTGCAGGAAACCACTTTTGCACTTGTATTAGTGTGGAAAAACCACTTTTCGCACTTGTGTTAGTGTTGAAAAACCACTTTTCGCACTTGTGTTAGTGTTGAAAAACCACTTTTCACACTTGTGTTGGTGCAGTAAACCACTTTTGCACTTGTATTAGTGTGGAAAAACCACTTTTCGCACTTGTGTTAGTGTTGAAAAACCACTTTTCGCACTTGTGTTGGTGTTGAAAAACCACTTTTCGCACTTGTGTTGGTGAAGGAAACCACTTTTGCACTTGTATTAGTGTGGAAAAAACACTTTTTGCACTTGTGATAGTGTTGAAAAACCACTTTTCGCACTTGTGTTAGTGTTGAAAAACCACTTTTCGCACTTGTGTTGGTGAAGGAAACCACTTTTCGCACTTATGTTGGTGCAGAAAACCACTTTTGCACTTGTATTAGTGTGGAAAAAACACTTTTTGCACTTGTGATAGTGTTGAAAAACCACTTTTCGCACTTGTGTTAGTGTTGAAAAACCACTTTTCGCACTTGTGTTGGTGCAGGAAACCACTTTTGCACTTGTATTAGTGTGGAAAAACCACTTTTCGCACTTGTGTTAGTGTTGAAAAACAACTTTTCGCACTTGTGTTAGTGTTGAAAAACCACTTTTCGCACTTGTGTTAGTGCAGGAAACCACTTTTGCACTTGTATTAGTATGGAAAAACCACTTTTCGCACTTGTGTTAGTGTTGAAAAACCACTTTTGGCACTTGTGTTAGTGTTGAAAAACCACTTTTCGCACTTGTGTTGGTGCAGGAAACCACTTTTGCACTTGTATTAGTGTGGAAAAAACACTTTTTGCACTTGTGATAGTGTTGAAAAACCACTTTTCGCACTTGTGTTAGTGTTGAAAAACCACTTTTCGCACTTGTGTTAGTGTTGAAAAACCAGTTTTCGCACTTGTGTTGGTGCAGGAAACCACTTTTGCACTTGTATTAGTGTGGAAAAAACACTTTTTGCACTTGTGATAGTGTTGAAAAACCACTTTTCGCACTTGTGTTAGTGTTGAAAAACCACTTTTCGCACTTGTGTTGGTGCAGGAAATCACTTTGGCACTTGTATTAGTGTGGAAAAACCACTTTTCGCACTTGTGTTAGTGTTGAAAAACCACTTTTCGCACTTGTGTTAGTGTTGAAAAACCACTTTTCGCACTTGTGTTGGTGCAGTAAACCACTTTTGCACTTGTATTAGTGTGGAAAAACCACTTTTCGCACTTGTGTTAGTGTTGAAAAACCACTTTTTGCACTTGTGTTGGTGTTGAAAAACCACTTTTCGCACTTGTGTTGGTGAAGGAAACCACTTTTGCACTTGTATTAGTGTGGAAAAAACACTTTTTGCACTTGTGTTGGTGCAGGAAACCACTTTTGCACTTGTATTAGTGTGGAAAAACCACTTTTCGCAATTGTGTTAGTGTTGAAAAACCACTTTTCGCACTTGTGTTAGTGTTGAAAAACCACTTTTCGCACTTGTGTTAGTGTTGAAAAACCACTTTTCGCACTTGTGTTGGTGCAGGAAACCACTTTTGCACTTGTATTAGTGTGGAAAAACCACTTTTCGCAATTGTGTTAGTGTTGAAAAACCACTTTTCGCACTTGTGTTGGTGCAGGAAACCACTTTTGCACTTGTATTAGTGTGGAAAAAACACTTTTTGCACTTGTGATAGTGTTGAAAAACCACTTTTCGCACTTGTGTTAGTGTTGAAAAACCATTTTTCGCACTTGTATTAGTGTTGAAAAACCACTTTTCGCACTTGTGTTGGTGTTGAACAACCACTTTTCGCACTTGTGTTAGTGCAGGAAACCACTTTTGCACTTGTATTAGTGTGGAAAAAACACTTTTCGCACTTGTGTTAGTGTTGAAAAACCACTTTTTGCACTTGTGTTAGTGTTGAAAAATGACTTTTCGCACTTGTGTTGGTGCAGGAAACCACTTTTGCACTTGTATTAGTGTGGAAAAACCACTTTTCGCACTTGTGTTAGTGTTGAAAAACCACTTTTCGCACTTGTGTTAGTGTTGAAAAACCACTTTTCGCACTTGTGTAAGTGTTGAAAAACCACTTTTCGCACTTGTATTAGTGTTGAAAAACCACTTTTCACACTTGTGTTGGTGCAGGAAACCACTTTTGCACTTGTATTAGTGTGGAAAACCACTTTTCGCACTTGTGTTAGTGTTGAAAAACCACTTTTCGCACTTGTGTTAGTGTTGAAAAACCACTTTTCACACTTGTGTTGGTGCAGTAAACCACTTTTGCACTTGTATTAGTGTGGAAAAACCACTTTTCGCACTTGTGTTAGTGTTGAAAAACCACTTTTCGCACTTGTGTTGGTGTTGAAAAACCACTTTTCGCACTTGTGTTGGTGAAGGAAACCACTTTTGCACTTGTATTAGTGTTGAAAAACCACTTTTCGCACTTGTGTTAGTGTTGAAAAACCACTTTTCGCACTTGTGTTGGTGAAGGAAACCACTTTTCGCACTTATGTTGGTGCAGGAAACCACTTTTGCACTTGTATTAGTGTGGAAAAAACACTTTTTGCACTTGTGATAGTGTTGAAAAACCACTTTTCGCACTTGTGTTAGTGTTGAAAAACCACTTTTCGCACTTGTGTTGGTGCAGGAAACCACTTTTGCACTTGTATTAGTGTGGAAAAACCACTTTTCGCACTTGTGTTAGTGTTGAAAAACAACTTTTCGCACTTGTGTTAGTGTTGAAAAACCACTTTTCGCACTTGTGTTAGTGCAGGAAACCACTTTTGCACTTGTATTAGTATGGAAAAACCACTTTTCGCACTTGTGTTAGTGTTGAAAAACCACTTTTGGCACTTGTGTTAGTGTTGAAAAACCACTTTTCGCACTTGTGTTGGTGCAGGAAACCACTTTTGCACTTGTATTAGTGTGGAAAAAACACTTTTTGCACTTGTGATAGTGTTGAAAAACCACTTTTCGCACTTGTGTTAGTGTTGAAAAACCACTTTTCGCACTTGTGTTAGTGTTGAAAAACCAGTTTTCGCACTTGTGTTGGTGCAGGAAACCACTTTTGCACTTGTATTAGTGTGGAAAAAACACTTTTTGCACTTGTGATAGTGTTGAAAAACCACTTTTCGCACTTGTGTTAGTGTTGAAAAACCACTTTTCGCACTTGTGATAGTGTTGAAAAACCACTTTTCGCACTTGTGTTAGTGTTGAAAAACCACTTTTCGCACTTGTGTTGGTGCAGGAAATCACTTTGGCACTTGTATTAGTGTGGAAAAACCACTTTTCGCACTTGTGTTAGTGTTGAAAAACCACTTTTCGCACTTGTGTTAGTGTTGAAAAACCACTTTTCGCACTTGTGTTGGTGCAGTAAACCACTTTTGCACTTGTATTAGTGTGGAAAAACCACTTTTCGCACTTGTGTTAGTGTTGAAAAACCACTTTTTGCACTTGTGTTGGTGTTGAAAAACCACTTTTCGCACTTGTGTTGGTGAAGGAAACCACTTTTGCACTTGTATTAGTGTGGAAAAAACACTTTTTGCACTTGTGATAGTGTTGAAAAACCACTTTTCGCACTTGTGTTAGTGTTGAAAAACCACTTTTCGCACTTGTGTTAGTGTTGAAAAACCACTTTTCGCACTTATGTTGGTGCAGGAAACCACTTTTGCACTTGTATTAGTGTGGAAAAAACACTTTTCGCACTTGTGTTAGTGTTGAAAAACCACTTTTTGCACTTGTGTTAGTGTTGAAAAATGACTTTTCGCACTTGTGTTGGTGCAGGAAACCACTTTTGCACTTGTATTAGTGTGGAAAAACCACTTTTCGCACTTGTGTTAGTGTTGAAAAACCACTTTTCGCACTTGTGTTAGTGTTGAAAAACCACTTTTCGCACTTGTGTAAGTGTTGAAAAACCACTTTTCGCACTTGTATTAGTGTTGAAAAACCACTTTTCACACTTGTGTTGGTGCAGGAAACCACTTTTGCACTTGTATTAGTGTGGAAAACCACTTTTCGCACTTGTGTTAGTGTTGAAAAACCACTTTTCGCACTTGTGTTAGTGTTGAAAAACCACTTTTCACACTTGTGTTGGTGCAGTAAACCACTTTTGCACTTGTATTAGTGTGGAAAAACCACTTTTCGCACTTGTGTTAGTGTTGAAAAACCACTTTTCGCACTTGTGTTGGTGTTGAAAAACCACTTTTCGCACTTGTGTTGGTGAAGGAAACCACTTTTGCACTTGTATTAGTGTTGAAAAACCACTTTTCGCACTTGTGTTAGTGTTGAAAAACCACTTTTCGCACTTGTGTTGGTGAAGGAAACCACTTTTCGCACTTATGTTGGTGCAGGAAACCACTTTTGCACTTGTATTAGTGTGGAAAAAACACTTTTTGCACTTGTGATAGTGTTGAAAAACCACTTTTCGCACTTGTGTTAGTGTTGAAAAACCACTTTTCGCACTTGTGTTGGTGCAGGAAACCACTTTTGCACTTGTATTAGTGTGGAAAAACCACTTTTCGCACTTGTGTTAGTGTTGAAAAACAACTTTTCGCACTTGTGTTAGTGTTGAAAAACCACTTTTCGCACTTGTGTTAGTGCAGGAAACCACTTTTGCACTTGTATTAGTATGGAAAAACCACTTTTCGCACTTGTGTTAGTGTTGAAAAACCACTTTTGGCACTTGTGTTAGTGTTGAAAAACCACTTTTCGCACTTGTGTTGGTGCAGGAAACCACTTTTGCACTTGTATTAGTGTGGAAAAAACACTTTTTGCACTTGTGATAGTGTTGAAAAACCACTTTTCGCACTTGTGTTAGTGTTGAAAAACCACTTTTCGCACTTGTGTTAGTGTTGAAAAACCAGTTTTCGCACTTGTGTTGGTGCAGGAAACCACTTTTGCACTTGTATTAGTGTGGAAAAAACACTTTTTGCACTTGTGATAGTGTTGAAAAACCACTTTTCGCACTTGTGTTAGTGTTGAAAAACCACTTTTCGCACTTGTGATAGTGTTGAAAAACCACTTTTCGCACTTGTGTTAGTGTTGAAAAACCACTTTTCGCACTTGTGTTGGTGCAGGAAATCACTTTGGCACTTGTATTAGTGTGGAAAAACCACTTTTCGCACTTGTGTTAGTGTTGAAAAACCACTTTTCGCACTTGTGTTAGTGTTGAAAAACCACTTTTCGCACTTGTGTTGGTGCAGTAAACCACTTTTGCACTTGTATTAGTGTGGAAAAACCACTTTTCGCACTTGTGTTAGTGTTGAAAAACCACTTTTTGCACTTGTGTTGGTGTTGAAAAACCACTTTTCGCACTTGTGTTGGTGAAGGAAACCACTTTTGCACTTGTATTAGTGTGGAAAAAACACTTTTTGCACTTGTGATAGTGTTGAAAAACCACTTTTCGCACTTGTGTTAGTGTTGAAAAACCACTTTTCGCACTTGTGTTAGTGTTGAAAAACCACTTTTCGCACTTATGTTGGTGCAGGAAACCACTTTTGCACTTGTATTAGTGTGGAAAAAACACTTTTTGCACTTGTGATAGTGTTGAAAAACCACTTTTCGCACTTGTGTTAGTGTTGAAAAACCACTTTTCGCACTTGTGTTGGTGCAGGAAACCACTTTTGCACTTGTATTAGTGTGGAAAAACCACTTTTCGCAATTGTGTTAGTGTTGAAAAACCACTTTTCGCACTTGTGTTGGTGCAGGAAACCACTTTTGCACTTGTATTAGTGTGGAAAAAACACTTTTTGCACTTGTGATAGTGTTGAAAAACCACTTTTCGCACTTGTGTTAGTGTTGAAAAACCATTTTTCGCACTTGTATTAGTGTTGAAAAACCACTTTTCGCACTTGTGTTGGTGTTGAACAACCACTTTTCGCACTTGTGTTGGTGCAGGAAACCACTTTTGCACTTGTATTAGTGTGGAAAAAACACTTTTTGCACTTGTGATAGTGTTGAAAAACCACTTTTCGCACTTGTGTTAGTGTTGAAAAACCACTTTTCGCACATGTGTTAGTGTTGAAAAACCACTTTTCGCACTTATGTTGGTGCAGGAAACCACTTTTGCACTTGTATTAGTGTGGAAAAAACACTTTTTGCACTTGTGATAGTGTTGAAAAACCACTTTTCGCACTTGTGTTAGTGTTGAAAAACCACTTTTCGCACTTGTGTTGGTGCAGGAAACCACTTTTGCACTTGTATTAGTGTGGAAAAAACACTTTTTGCACTTGATATAGTGTTGAAAAACCACTTTTCACACTTGTGTTAGTGTTGAAAAACCACTTTTCGCACTTGTGTTGGTGCAGGAAACCACTTTTGCACTTGTATTAGTGTGGAAAAAACACTTTTTGCACTTGTGATAGTGTTGAAAAACCACTTTTCGCACTTTTGTTAGTGTTGAAAAACCACTTTTCGCACTTGTGTTAGTGTTGAAAAACCACTTTTCGCACTTGTGTTAGTGTTGAAAAACCACTTTTCGCACTTGTGTTAGTGTGGAAAAACCACTTTTCGCACTTGTGTTAGTGTTGAAAAACCACTTTTCGCACTTGTGTTAGTGTTGAAAACCACTTTTCGCACTTGTGTTGGTGCAGGAAACCACTTTTGCACTTGTATTAGTGTGGAAAAAGCACTTTTCGCACTTGTGTTAGTGTTGAAAAACCACTTTTCGCACTTGTGTTAGTGTTGAAAAATGACTTTTCGCACTTGTGTTGCTGCAGGAAACCACTTTTGCACTTGTATTAGTGTGGAAAAACCACTTTTCGCACTTGTGTTAGTGTTGAAAAACCACTTTTCGCACTTGTGTTAGTGTTGAAAAACCACTTTTCGCACTTGTGTAAGTGTTGAAAAACCACTTTTCACACTTGTATTAGTGTTGAAAAACCACTTTTCACACTTGTGTTGGTGCAGGAAACCACTTTTGCACTTGTATTAGTGTGGAAAAACCACTTTTCGCACTTGTGTTCGTGTTGAAAAACCACTTTTCGCACGTGTGTTAGTGTTGAAAAACCACTTTTCGCACTTGTGTTGGTGCAGGAAACCACTTTTGCACTTGTATTAGTGTGGAAAAAACACTTTTTGCACTTGTGATAGTGTTGAAAAACCACTTTTTGCACTTGTGTTAGTGTTGAAAAACCACTTTTCGCACATGTGTTAGTGTTGAAAAACCACTTTTCGCACTTGTGTTGGTGCAGGAAACCACTTTTGCACTTGTATTAGTGTGGAAAAACCACTTTTCGCACTTGTGATAGTGTTGAAAAACCACTTTTCGCACTTGTGTTAGTGTTGAAAAATGACTTTTCGCACTTGTGTTGGTGCAGGAAACCACTTTTGCACTTGTATTAGTGTGGAAAAAACACTTTTTGCACTTGTGATAGTGTTGAAAAACCACTTTTCGCACTTGTGTTAGTGTTGAAAAACCACTTTTCGCACTTGTGTTAGTGTTGAAAAACCAGTTTTCGCACTTGTGTTGGTGCAGGAAACCACTTTTGCACTTGTATTAGTGTGGAAAAAACACTTTTTGCACTTGTGATAGTGTTGAAAAACCACTTTTCGCACTTGTGTTAGTGTTGAAAAACCACTTTTCGCACTTGTGTTGGTGCAGGAAATCACTTTTGCACTTGTATTAGTGTGGAAAAACCACTTTTCGCACTTGTGTTAGTGTTGAAAAACCACTTTTCGCACTTGTGTTAGTGTTGAAAAACCACTTTTCGCACTTGTGTTAGTGTTGAAAAACCACTTTTCGCACTTGTGTTGGTGCAGGAAACCACTTTTGCACTTGTATTAGTGTGGAAAAACCACTTTTCGCAATTGTGTTAGTGTTGAAAAACAACTTTTCGCACTTGTGTTAGTGTTGAAAAACCACTTTTCGCACTTGTGTTAGTGCAGGAAACCACTTTTGCACTTGTATTAGTATGGAAAAACCACTTTTCGCACTTGTGTTAGTGTTGAAAAACCACTTTTGGCACTTGTGTTAGTGTTGAAAAACCACTTTTCGCACTTGTGTTGGTGCAGGAAACCACTTTTGCACTTGTATTAGAGTGGAAAAAACACTTTTTGCACTTGATATAGTGTTGAAAAACCACTTTTCGCACTTGTGTTAGTGTTGAAAAACCACTTTTCGCACTTGTGTTAGTGTTGAAAAACCAGTTTTCGCACTTGTGTTGGTGCAGGAAACCACTTTTGCACTTGTATTAGTGTGGAAAAAACACTTTTTGCACTTGTGATAGTGTTGAAAAACCACTTTTTGCACTTGTGTTAGTGTTGAAAAACCACTTTTCGCACTTGTGTTGGTGCAGGAAATCACTTTTGCACTTGTATTAGTGTGGAAAAAACACTTTTCGCACTTGTGTTAGTGTTGAAAAACCACTTTTTGCACTTGTGATAGTGTTGAAAAACCACTTTTCGCACTTGTGTTAGTGTTGAAAAACCACTTTTCGCACTTGTGTTGGTGAAGGAAACCACTTTTCGCCCTTATGTTGGTGCAGGAAACCACTTTTGCACTTGTATTAGTGTGGAAAAAACACTTTTTGCACTTGTGATAGTGTTGAAAAACCACTTTTCGCACTTGTGTTAGTGTTGAAAAACCACTTTTCGCACTTGTGTTGGTGCAGGAAACCACTTTTGCACTTGTATTAGTGTGGTAAAACCACTTTTCGCAATTGTGTTAGTGTTGAAAAACAACTTTTCGCACTTGTGTTAGTGTTGAAAAACCACTTTTCGCACTTGTGTTAGTGCAGGAAACCACTTTTGCACTTGTATTAGTATGGAAAAACCACTTTTCGCACTTGTGTTAGTGTTGAAAAACCACTTTTGGCACTTGTGTTAGTGTTGAAAAACCACTTTTCGCACTTGTGTTGGTGCAGGAAACCACTTTTGCACTTGTATTAGTGTGGAAAAAACACTTTTTGCACTTGTGATAGTGTTGAAAAACCACTTTTCGCACTTGTGTTAGTGTTGAAAAACCACTTTTCGCACTTGTGTTAATGTTGAAAAACCAGTTTTCGCACTTGTGTTGGTGCAGGAAACCACTTTTGCACTTGTATTAGTGTGGAAAAAACACTTTTTGCACTTGTGATAGTGTTGAAAAACCACTTTTTGCACTTGTGTTAGTGTTGAAAAACCACTTTTCGCACTTGTGTTGGTGCAGGAAATCACTTTGGCACTTGTATTAGTGTGGAAAAACCACTTTTCGCACTTGTGTTAGTGTTGAAAAACCACTTTTCGCACTTGTGTTAGTGTTGAAAAACCACTTTTCGCACTTGTGTTGGTGCAGTAAACCACTTTTGCACTTGTATTAGTGTGGAAAAACCACTTTTCGCACTTGTGTTAGTGTTGAAAAACCACTTTTTGCACTTGTGTTGGTGTTGAAAAACCACTTTTCGCACTTGTGTTGGTGAAGGAAACCACTTTTGCACTTGTATTAGTGTGGAAAAAACACTTTTTGCACTTGTGATAGTGTTGAAAAACCACTTTTCGCACTTGTGTTAGTGTTGAAAAACCACTTTTCGCACTTGTGTTAGTGTTGAAAAACCACTTTTCGCACTTATGTTGGTGCATGAAACCACTTTTGCACTTGTATAGTGTGGAAAAAACACTTTTTGCACTTGTGATAGTGTTGAAAAACCACTTTTTGCACTTGTGTTAGTGTTGAAAAACCACTTTTCGCACCTGTGTTGGTGCAGGAAACCACTTTTGCACTTGTATTAGTGTGGAAAAACCACTTTTCGCAATTGTGTTAGTGTTGAAAAACCACTTTTCGCACTTGTGTTGGTGCAGGAAACCACTTTTGCACTTGTATTAGTGTGGAAAAAACACTTTTTGCACTTGTGTTAGTGTTGAAAAACCACTTTTCGCACTTGTGTTAGTGCAGGAAACCACTTTTGCACTTGTATTAGTATGGAAAAACCACTTTTCGCACTTGTGTTAGTGTTGAAAAACCACTTTTGGCACTTGTGTTAGTGTTGAAAAACCACTTTTCGCACTTGTGTTGGTGCAGGAAACCACTTTTGCACTTGTATTAGTGTGGAAAAAACACTTTTTGCACTTGTGATAGTGTTGAAAAACCACTTTTCGCACTTGTGTTAGTGTTGAAAAACCACTTTTCGCACTTGTGTTAGTGTTGAAAAACCAGTTTTCGCACTTGTGTTGGTGCAGGAAACCACTTTTGCACTTGTATTAGTGTGGAAAAAACACTTTTTGCACTTGTGATAGTGTTGAAAAACCACTTTTCGCACTTGTGTTAGTGTTGAAAAACCACTTTTCGCACTTGTGATAGTGTTGAAAAACCACTTTTCGCACTTGTGTTAGTGTTGAAAAACCACTTTTCGCACTTGTGTTGGTGCAGGAAATCACTTTGGCACTTGTATTAGTGTGGAAAAACCACTTTTCGCACTTGTGTTAGTGTTGAAAAACCACTTTTCGCACTTGTGTTAGTGTTGAAAAACCACTTTTCGCACTTGTGTTGGTGCAGTAAACCACTTTTGCACTTGTATTAGTGTGGAAAAACCACTTTTCGCACTTGTGTTAGTGTTGAAAAACCACTTTTTGCACTTGTGTTGGTGTTGAAAAACCACTTTTCGCACTTGTGTTGGTGAAGGAAACCACTTTTGCACTTGTATTAGTGTGGAAAAAACACTTTTTGCACTTGTGATAGTGTTGAAAAACCACTTTTCGCACTTGTGTTAGTGTTGAAAAACCACTTTTCGCACTTGTGTTAGTGTTGAAAAACCACTTTTCGCACTTATGTTGGTGCAGGAAACCACTTTTGCACTTGTATTAGTGTGGAAAAAACACTTTTTGCACTTGTGATAGTGTTGAAAAACCACTTTTCGCACTTGTGTTAGTGTTGAAAAACCACTTTTCGCACTTGTGTTGGTGCAGGAAACCACTTTTGCACTTGTATTAGTGTGGAAAAACCACTTTTCGCAATTGTGTTAGTGTTGAAAAACCACTTTTCGCACTTGTGTTGGTGCAGGAAACCACTTTTGCACTTGTATTAGTGTGGAAAAAACACTTTTTGCACTTGTGATAGTGTTGAAAAACCACTTTTCGCACTTGTGTTAGTGTTGAAAAACCATTTTTCGCACTTGTATTAGTGTTGAAAAACCACTTTTCGCACTTGTGTTGGTGTTGAACAACCACTTTTCGCACTTGTGTTGGTGCAGGAAACCACTTTTGCACTTGTATTAGTGTGGAAAAAACACTTTTTGCACTTGTGATAGTGTTGAAAAACCACTTTTCGCACTTGTGTTAGTGTTGAAAAACCACTTTTCGCACATGTGTTAGTGTTGAAAAACCACTTTTCGCACTTATGTTGGTGCAGGAAACCACTTTTGCACTTGTATTAGTGTGGAAAAAACACTTTTTGCACTTGTGATAGTGTTGAAAAACCACTTTTCGCACTTGTGTTAGTGTTGAAAAACCACTTTTCGCACTTGTGTTGGTGCAGGAAACCACTTTTGCACTTGTATTAGTGTGGAAAAAACACTTTTTGCACTTGATATAGTGTTGAAAAACCACTTTTCACACTTGTGTTAGTGTTGAAAAACCACTTTTCGCACTTGTGTTGGTGCAGTAAACCACTTTTGCACTTGTATTAGTGTGGAAAAACCACTTTTCGCACTTGTGTTAGTGTTGAAAAACCACTTTTTGCACTTGTGTTGGTGTTGAAAAACCACTTTTCGCACTTGTGTTGGTGAAGGAAACCACTTTTGCACTTGTATTAGTGTGGAAAAAACACTTTTTGCACTTGTGATAGTGTTGAAAAACCACTTTTCGCACTTGTGTTAGTGTTGAAAAACCATTTTTCGCACTTGTGTTAGCGTTGAAAAACCACTTTTCGCACTTGTGTTGGTGCAGGAAACCACTTTTGCACTTGTATTAGTGTGGAAAAAACACTTTTTGCACTTGTGATATTGTTGGAAAACCACTTTTTGCACTTGTGTTAGTGTTGAAAAACCACTTTTCGCACTTGTGTTGGTGCAGGAAATCACTTTTGCACTTGTATTAGTGTGGAAAAACCACTTTTCGCACTTGTGTTAGTGTTGAAAAACCACTTTTCGCACTTGTGTTACTGTTGAAAAACCACTTTTCGCACTTGTGTTGGTGCAGGAAACCACTTTTGCACTTGTATTAGTGTGGAAAAAACACTTTTTGCACTTGTGATAGTGTTGAAAAACCACTTTTCGCACTTTTGTTAGTGTTGAAAAACCACTTTTCGCACTTGTGTTAGTGTTGAAAAACCACTTTTCGCACTTGTGTTAGTGTTGAAAAACCACTTTTCGCACTTGTGTTAGTGTGGAAAAACCACTTTTCGCACTTGTGTTAGTGTTGAAAAACCACTTTTCGCACTTGTGTTAGTGTTGAAAACCACTTTTCGCACTTGTGTTGGTGCAGGAAACCACTTTTGCACTTGTATTAGTGTGGAAAAAGCACTTTTCGCACTTGTGTTAGTGTTGAAAAACCACTTTTCGCACTTGTGTTAGTGTTGAAAAATGACTTTTCGCACTTGTGTTGCTGCAGGAAACCACTTTTGCACTTGTATTAGTGTGGAAAAACCACTTTTCGCACTTGTGTTAGTGTTGAAAAACCACTTTTCGCACTTGTGTTAGTGTTGAAAAACCACTTTTCGCACTTGTGTAAGTGTTGAAAAACCACTTTTCACACTTGTATTAGTGTTGAAAAACCACTTTTCACACTTGTGTTGGTGCAGGAAACCACTTTTGCACTTGTATTAGTGTGGAAAAACCACTTTTCGCACTTGTGTTCGTGTTGAAAAACCACTTTTCGCACGTGTGTTAGTGTTGAAAAACCACTTTTCGCACTTGTGTTGGTGCAGGAAACCACTTTTGCACTTGTATTAGTGTGGAAAAAACACTTTTTGCACTTGTGATAGTGTTGAAAAACCACTTTTTGCACTTGTGTTAGTGTTGAAAAACCACTTTTCGCACATGTGTTAGTGTTGAAAAACCACTTTTCGCACTTGTGTTGGTGCAGGAAACCACTTTTGCACTTGTATTAGTGTGGAAAAACCACTTTTCGCACTTGTGATAGTGTTGAAAAACCACTTTTCGCACTTGTGTTAGTGTTGAAAAATGACTTTTCGCACTTGTGTTGGTGCAGGAAACCACTTTTGCACTTGTATTAGTGTGGAAAAAACACTTTTTGCACTTGTGATAGTGTTGAAAAACCACTTTTCGCACTTGTGTTAGTGTTGAAAAACCACTTTTCGCACTTGTGTTAGTGTTGAAAAACCAGTTTTCGCACTTGTGTTGGTGCAGGAAACCACTTTTGCACTTGTATTAGTGTGGAAAAAACACTTTTTGCACTTGTGATAGTGTTGAAAAACCACTTTTCGCACTTGTGTTAGTGTTGAAAAACCACTTTTCGCACTTGTGTTGGTGCAGGAAATCACTTTTGCACTTGTATTAGTGTGGAAAAACCACTTTTCGCACTTGTGTTAGTGTTGAAAAACCACTTTTCGCACTTGTGTTAGTGTTGAAAAACCACTTTTCGCACTTGTGTTAGTGTTGAAAAACCACTTTTCGCACTTGTGTTGGTGCAGGAAACCACTTTTGCACTTGTATTAGTGTGGAAAAACCACTTTTCGCAATTGTGTTAGTGTTGAAAAACAACTTTTCGCACTTGTGTTAGTGTTGAAAAACCACTTTTCGCACTTGTGTTAGTGCAGGAAACCACTTTTGCACTTGTATTAGTATGGAAAAACCACTTTTCGCACTTTTGTTAGTGTTGAAAAACCACTTTTGGCACTTGTGTTAGTGTTGAAAAACCACTTTTCGCACTTGTGTTGGTGCAGGAAACCACTTTTGCACTTGTATTAGAGTGGAAAAAACACTTTTTGCACTTGATATAGTGTTGAAAAACCACTTTTCGCACTTGTGTTAGTGTTGAAAAACCACTTTTCGCACTTGTGTTAGTGTTGAAAAACCAGTTTTCGCACTTGTGTTGGTGCAGGAAACCACTTTTGCACTTGTATTAGTGTGGAAAAAACACTTTTTGCACTTGTGATAGTGTTGAAAAACCACTTTTTGCACTTGTGTTAGTGTTGAAAAACCACTTTTCGCACTTGTGTTGGTGCAGGAAATCACTTTGGCACTTGTATTAGTGTGGAAAAACCACTTTTCGCACTTGTGTTAGTGTTGAAAAACCACTTTTTGCACTTGTGATAGTGTTGAAAAACCACTTTTCGCACTTGTGTTAGTGTTGAAAAACCACTTTTCGCACTTGTGTTGGTGAAGGAAACCACTTTTCGCCCTTATGTTGGTGCAGGAAACCACTTTTGCACTTGTATTAGTGTGGAAAAAACACTTTTTGCACTTGTGATAGTGTTGAAAAACCACTTTTCGCACTTGTGTTAGTGTTGAAAAACCACTTTTCGCACTTGTGTTGGTGCAGGAAACCACTTTTGCACTTGTATTAGTGTGGTAAAACCACTTTTCGCAATTGTGTTAGTGTTGAAAAACAACTTTTCGCACTTGTGTTAGTGTTGAAAAACCACTTTTCGCACTTGTGTTAGTGCAGGAAACCACTTTTGCACTTGTATTAGTATGGAAAAACCACTTTTCGCACTTGTGTTAGTGTTGAAAAACCACTTTTGGCACTTGTGTTAGTGTTGAAAAACCACTTTTCGCACTTGTGTTGGTGCAGGAAACCACTTTTGCACTTGTATTAGTGTGGAAAAAACACTTTTTGCACTTGTGATAGTGTTGAAAAACCACTTTTCGCACTTGTGTTAGTGTTGAAAAACCACTTTTCGCACTTGTGTTAATGTTGAAAAACCAGTTTTCGCACTTGTGTTGGTGCAGGAAACCACTTTTGCACTTGTATTAGTGTGGAAAAAACACTTTTTGCACTTGTGATAGTGTTGAAAAACCACTTTTTGCACTTGTGTTAGTGTTGAAAAACCACTTTTCGCACTTGTGTTGGTGCAGGAAATCACTTTGGCACTTGTATTAGTGTGGAAAAACCACTTTTCGCACTTGTGTTAGTGTTGAAAAACCACTTTTCGCACTTGTGTTAGTGTTGAAAAACCACTTTTCGCACTTGTGTTGGTGCAGTAAACCACTTTTGCACTTGTATTAGTGTGGAAAAACCACTTTTCGCACTTGTGTTAGTGTTGAAAAACCACTTTTTGCACTTGTGTTGGTGTTGAAAAACCACTTTTCGCACTTGTGTTGGTGAAGGAAACCACTTTTGCACTTGTATTAGTGTGGAAAAAACACTTTTTGCACTTGTGATAGTGTTGAAAAACCACTTTTCGCACTTGTGTTAGTGTTGAAAAACCACTTTTCGCACTTGTGTTAGTGTTGAAAAACCACTTTTCGCACTTATGTTGGTGCATGAAACCACTTTTGCACTTGTATAGTGTGGAAAAAACACTTTTTGCACTTGTGATAGTGTTGAAAAACCACTTTTTGCACTTGTGTTAGTGTTGAAAAACCACTTTTCGCACCTGTGTTGGTGCAGGAAACCACTTTTGCACTTGTATTAGTGTGGAAAAACCACTTTTCGCAATTGTGTTAGTGTTGAAAAACCACTTTTCGCACTTGTGTTGGTGCAGGAAACCACTTTTGCACTTGTATTAGTGTGGAAAAAACACTTTTTGCACTTGTGATAGTGTTGAAAAACCACTTTTCGCACTTGTGTTAGTGTTGAAAAACCATTTTTCGCACTTGTATTAGTGTTGAAAAACCACTTTTCGCACTTGTGTTGGTGCAGGAAACCACTTTTGCACTTGTATTAGTGTGGAAAAAACACTTTTTGCACTTGTGATATTGTTGAAAAACCACTTTTCGCACTTGTGTTAGTGTTGAAAAAACCACTTTTCCCACTTGTGTTGGTGCAGGAAATCACTTTTGCACTTGTATTAGTGTGGAAAAACCACTTTTCGCACTTGTGTTAGTGTTGAAAAACCACTTTTCGCACTTGTGTTAGTGTTGAAAAACCACTTTTTGCACTTGTGTTGGTGCAGTAAACCACTTTTGCACTTGTATTAGTGTGGAAAACCACTTTTCGCACTTGTGTTAGTGTTGAAAACCACTTTTCGCACTTGTGTTGGTGTTGAAAAACCACTTTTCGCACTTGTGTTGGTGTTGAACAACCACTTTTCGCACTTGTGTTGGTGCAGGAAACCACTTTTGCACTTGTATTAGTGTGGAAAAAACACTTTTTGCACTTGTGATAGTGTTGAAAAACCACTTTTCGCACTTGTGTTAGTGTTGAAAAACCACTTTTCGCACATGTGTTAGTGTTGAAAAACCACTTTTCGCACTTATGTTGGTGCAGGAAACCACTTTTGCACTTGTATTAGTGTGGAAAAAACACTTTTTGCACTTGTGATAGTGTTGAAAAACAACTTTTCGCACTTGTGTTAGTGTGGAAAAACCACTTTTCGCACTTGTGTTGGTGCAGGAAACCACTTTTGCACTTGTATTAGTGTGGAAAAAACACTTTTTGCACTTGATATAGTGTTGAAAAACCACTTTTCACACTTGTGTTAGTGTTGAAAAAGCACTTTTCGCACTTGTGTTGGTGCAGTAAACCACTTTTGCACTTGTATTAGTGTGGAAAAACCACTTTTCGCACTTGTGTTAGTGTTGAAAAACCACTTTTTGCACTTGTGTTGGTGTTGAAAAACCACTTTTCGCACTTGTGTTGGTGAAGGAAACCACTTTTGCACTTGTATTAGTGTGGAAAAAACACTTTTTGCACTTGTGATAGTGTTGAAAAACCACTTTTCGCACTTGTGTTAGTGTTGAAAAACCACTTTTCGCACTTGTGTTTGTGTTGAAAAACCACTTTTCGCACTTATGTTGGTGCAGGAAACCACTTTTGCACTTGTATTAGTGTGGAAAAAACACTTTTTGCACTTGTGATAGTGTTGAAAAACCACTTTTTGCACTTGTGTTAGTGTTGAAAAACCACTTTTCGCACTTGTGTTGGTGCAGGAAACCACTTTTGCACTTGTATTAGTGTGGAAAAACCACTTTTCGCAATTGTGTTAGTGTTGAAAAACCACTTTTCGCACTTGTGTTCGTGCAGGAAACCACTTTTGCACTTGTATTAGTGTGGAAAAAACACCTTTTGCACTTGTGATAGTGTTGAAAAACCACTTTTCGCACTTGTGTTAGTGTTGAAAAACCACTTTTCGCACTTGTGTTAGTGTTGAAAAACCAGTTTTCGCACTTGTGTTGGTGCAGGAAACCACTTTTGCACTTGTATTAGTGTGGAAAAAACACTTTTTGCACTTGTGATAGTGTTGAAAAACCACTTTTCGCACTTGTGTTAGTGTTGAAAAACCACTTTTCGCACTTGTGTTGGTGCAGGAAATCACTTTTGCACTTGTATTAGTGTGGAAAAACCACTTTTCGCACTTGTGTTAGTGTTGAAAAACCACTTTTCGCACTTGTGTTAGTGTTGAAAAACCACTTTTCGCACTTGTGTTGGTGCCGTAAACCACTTTTGCACTTGTATTAGTGTGGAAAAAACACTTTTCGCACTTGTGTTAGTGTTGAAAAACCACTTTTCGCACTTGTGTTAGTGTTGAAAAACCAGTTTTCGCACTTGTGTTGGTGCATGAAACCACTTTTACACTTGTATTAGTGTGGAAAAAACACTTTTTGCACTTGTGATAGTGTTGAAAAACCACTTTTCGCACTTGTGTTAGTGTTGAAAAACCACTTTTCGCACTTGTGTTGGTGCAGGAAATCACTTTTGCACTTGTGTTGGTGCAGGAAACCACTTTTGCACTTGTATTAGTGTGGAAAAACCACTTTTTGCACTTGTGTTAGTGTTGAAAAACCACTTTTCGCACTTGTGTTAGTGTTGAAAAACCACTTTTCGCACTTGTGTTGGTGCAGGAAACCACTTTTGCACTTGTATTAGTGTGGAAAAAACACTTTTTGCACTTGAGATAGTGTTGAAAAACCACTTTTCACACTTGTGTTAGTGTTGAAAAACCACTTTTCGCACTTGTGTTGGTGCAGGAAACCACTTTTGCACTTGTATTAGTGTGGAAAAACCACTTTTCGCACTTGTGTTAGTGTTGAAAAACCACTTTTTGCACTTGTGTTAGTGTTGAAAAATGACTTTTCGCACTTGTGTTGGTGCAGGAAACCACTTTTGCACTTGTATTAGTGTGGAAAAACCACTTTTCGCACTTGTGTTAGTGTTGAAAAACCACTTTTCGCACTTGTGTTAGTGTTGAAAAACCACTTTTCGCACTTGTGTAAGTGTTGAAAAACCACTTTTCGCACTTGTATTAGTGTTGAAAAACCACTTTTCACACTTGTGTTGGTGCAGGAAACCACTTTTGCACTTGTATTAGTGTGGAAAAACCACTTTTCGCACTTGTGTTAGTGTTGAAAAACCACTTTTCGCACTTGTGTTAGTGTTGAAAAACCACTTTTCACACTTGTGTTGGTGCAGTAAACCACTTTTACACTTGTATTAGTGTGGAAAAACCACTTTTCGCACTTGTGTTAGTGTTGAAAAACCACTTTTCGCACTTGTATTAGTGTTGAAAAACCACTTTTCGCACTTGTGTTGGTGCAGGAAACCACTTTTGCACTTGTATTAGTGTGGAAAAAACACTTTTTGCACTTGTGATATTGTTGAAAAACCACTTTTCGCACTTGTGTTAGTGTTGAAAAAACCACTTTTCCCACTTGTGTTGGTGCAGGAAATCACTTTTGCACT
Source organism: Myxine glutinosa (assembly GCF_964187855.1). Taxonomy (NCBI): domain Eukaryota; kingdom Metazoa; phylum Chordata; class Myxini; order Myxiniformes; family Myxinidae; genus Myxine; species Myxine glutinosa. The sequence continues at coordinate 61,011 of NW_027618057.1, read as the reverse complement.
TGTATTAGTGTGGAAAAACCACTTTTCGCACTTGTGTTAGTGTTGAAAAACCACTTTTCGCACTTGTGTTAGTGTTGAAAAACCACTTTTTGCACTTGTGTTGGTGCAGTAAACCACTTTTGCACTTGTATTAGTGTGGAAAACCACTTTTCGCACTTGTGTTAGTGTTGAAAACCACTTTTCGCACTTGTGTTGGTGTTGAAAAACCACTTTTCGCACTTGTGTTGGTGTTGAACAACCACTTTTCGCACTTGTGTTGGTGCAGGAAACCACTTTTGCACTTGTATTAGTGTGGAAAAAACACTTTTTGCACTTGTGATAGTGTTGAAAAACCACTTTTCGCACTTGTGTTAGTGTTGAAAAACCACTTTTCGCACATGTGTTAGTGTTGAAAAACCACTTTTCGCACTTATGTTGGTGCAGGAAACCACTTTTGCACTTGTATTAGTGTGGAAAAAACACTTTTTGCACTTGTGATAGTGTTGAAAAACAACTTTTCGCACTTGTGTTAGTGTGGAAAAACCACTTTTCGCACTTGTGTTGGTGCAGGAAACCACTTTTGCACTTGTATTAGTGTGGAAAAAACACTTTTTGCACTTGATATAGTGTTGAAAAACCACTTTTCACACTTGTGTTAGTGTTGAAAAAGCACTTTTCGCACTTGTGTTGGTGCAGTAAACCACTTTTGCACTTGTATTAGTGTGGAAAAACCACTTTTCGCACTTGTGTTAGTGTTGAAAAACCACTTTTTGCACTTGTGTTGGTGTTGAAAAACCACTTTTCGCACTTGTGTTGGTGAAGGAAACCACTTTTGCACTTGTATTAGTGTGGAAAAAACACTTTTTGCACTTGTGATAGTGTTGAAAAACCACTTTTCGCACTTGTGTTAGTGTTGAAAAACCACTTTTCGCACTTGTGTTTGTGTTGAAAAACCACTTTTCGCACTTATGTTGGTGCAGGAAACCACTTTTGCACTTGTATTAGTGTGGAAAAAACACTTTTTGCACTTGTGATAGTGTTGAAAAACCACTTTTTGCACTTGTGTTAGTGTTGAAAAACCACTTTTCGCACTTGTGTTGGTGCAGGAAACCACTTTTGCACTTGTATTAGTGTGGAAAAACCACTTTTCGCAATTGTGTTAGTGTTGAAAAACCACTTTTCGCACTTGTGTTCGTGCAGGAAACCACTTTTGCACTTGTATTAGTGTGGAAAAAACACCTTTTGCACTTGTGATAGTGTTGAAAAACCACTTTTCGCACTTGTGTTAGTGTTGAAAAACCACTTTTCGCACTTGTGTTAGTGTTGAAAAACCAGTTTTCGCACTTGTGTTGGTGCAGGAAACCACTTTTGCACTTGTATTAGTGTGGAAAAAACACTTTTTGCACTTGTGATAGTGTTGAAAAACCACTTTTCGCACTTGTGTTAGTGTTGAAAAACCACTTTTCGCACTTGTGTTGGTGCAGGAAATCACTTTTGCACTTGTATTAGTGTGGAAAAACCACTTTTCGCACTTGTGTTAGTGTTGAAAAACCACTTTTCGCACTTGTGTTAGTGTTGAAAAACCACTTTTCGCACTTGTGTTGGTGCCGTAAACCACTTTTGCACTTGTATTAGTGTGGAAAAAACACTTTTCGCACTTGTGTTAGTGTTGAAAAACCACTTTTCGCACTTGTGTTAGTGTTGAAAAACCAGTTTTCGCACTTGTGTTGGTGCATGAAACCACTTTTACACTTGTATTAGTGTGGAAAAAACACTTTTTGCACTTGTGATAGTGTTGAAAAACCACTTTTCGCACTTGTGTTAGTGTTGAAAAACCACTTTTCGCACTTGTGTTGGTGCAGGAAATCACTTTTGCACTTGTGTTGGTGCAGGAAACCACTTTTGCACTTGTATTAGTGTGGAAAAACCACTTTTTGCACTTGTGTTAGTGTTGAAAAACCACTTTTCGCACTTGTGTTAGTGTTGAAAAACCACTTTTCGCACTTGTGTTGGTGCAGGAAACCACTTTTGCACTTGTATTAGTGTGGAAAAAACACTTTTTGCACTTGAGATAGTGTTGAAAAACCACTTTTCACACTTGTGTTAGTGTTGAAAAACCACTTTTCGCACTTGTGTTGGTGCAGGAAACCACTTTTGCACTTGTATTAGTGTGGAAAAACCACTTTTCGCACTTGTGTTAGTGTTGAAAAACCACTTTTTGCACTTGTGTTAGTGTTGAAAAATGACTTTTCGCACTTGTGTTGGTGCAGGAAACCACTTTTGCACTTGTATTAGTGTGGAAAAACCACTTTTCGCACTTGTGTTAGTGTTGAAAAACCACTTTTCGCACTTGTGTTAGTGTTGAAAAACCACTTTTCGCACTTGTGTAAGTGTTGAAAAACCACTTTTCGCACTTGTATTAGTGTTGAAAAACCACTTTTCACACTTGTGTTGGTGCAGGAAACCACTTTTGCACTTGTATTAGTGTGGAAAAACCACTTTTCGCACTTGTGTTAGTGTTGAAAAACCACTTTTCGCACTTGTGTTAGTGTTGAAAAACCACTTTTCACACTTGTGTTGGTGCAGTAAACCACTTTTACACTTGTATTAGTGTGGAAAAACCACTTTTCGCACTTGTGTTAGTGTTGAAAAACCACTTTTCGCACTTGTGTTGGTGTTGAAAAACCACTTTTCGCACTTGTGTTGGTGAAGGAAACCACTTTTGCACTTGTATTAGTGTGGAAAAAACACTTTTTGCACTTGTGATAGTGTTGAAAAACCACTTTTCGCACTTGTGTTAGTGTTGAAAAACCACTTTTCGCACTTGTGTTGGTGCAGGAAATCACTTTGGCACTTGTATTAGTGTGGAAAAACCACTTTTCGCACTTGTGTTAGTGTTGAAAAACCACTTTTCGCACTTGTGTTAGTGTTGAAAAACCACTTTTCGCACTTGTGTTGGTGCAGTAAACCACTTTTGCACTTGTATTAGTGTGGAAAAACCACTTTTCGCACTTGTGTTAGTGTTGAAAAACCACTTTTTGCACTTGTGTTGGTGTTGAAAAACCACTTTTCGCACTTGTGTTGGTGAAGGAAACCACTTTTGCACTTGTATTAGTGTGGAAAAAACACTTTTTGCACTTGTGATAGTGTTGAAAAACCACTTTTCGCACTTGTGTTAGTGTTGAAAAACCACTTTTCGCACTTGTGTTAGTGTTGAAAAACCACTTTTCGCACTTATGTTGGTGCAGGAAACCACTTTTGCACTTGTATTAGTGTGGAAAAAACACTTTTTGCACTTGTGATAGTGTTGAAAAACCACTTTTCGCACTTGTGTTAGTGTTGAAAAACCACTTTTCGCACTTGTGTTGGTGCAGGAAACCACTTTTGCACTTGTATTAGTGTGGAAAAACCACTTTTCGCAATTGTGTTAGTGTTGAAAAACCACTTTTCGCACTTGTGTTGGTGCAGGAAACCACTTTTGCACTTGTATTAGTGTGGAAAAAACACTTTTTGCACTTGTGATAGTGTTGAAAAACCACTTTTCGCACTTGTGTTAGTGTTGAAAAACCATTTTTCGCACTTGTATTAGTGTTGAAAAACCACTTTTCGCACTTGTGTTGGTGTTGAACAACCACTTTTCGCACTTGTGTTAGTGCAGGAAACCACTTTTGCACTTGTATTAGTGTGGAAAAAACACTTTTCGCACTTGTGTTAGTGTTGAAAAACCACTTTTTGCACTTGTGTTAGTGTTGAAAAATGACTTTTCGCACTTGTGTTGGTGCAGGAAACCACTTTTGCACTTGTATTAGTGTGGAAAAACCACTTTTCGCACTTGTGTTAGTGTTGAAAAACCACTTTTCACACTTGTGTTAGTGTTGAAAAACCACTTTTCGCACTTGTGTAAGTGTTGAAAAACCACTTTTCGCACTTGTATTAGTGTTGAAAAACCACTTTTCACACTTGTGTTGGTGCAGGAAACCACTTTTGCACTTGTATTAGTGTGGAAAAACCACTTTTCGCACTTGTGTTAGTGTTGAAAAACCACTTTTCGCACTTGTGTTAGTGTTGAAAAACCACTTTTCACACTTGTGTTGGTGCAGTAAACCACTTTTGCACTTGTATTAGTGTGGAAAAACCACTTTTCGCACTTGTGTTAGTGTTGAAAAACCACTTTTCGCACTTGTGTTGGTGTTGAAAAACCACTTTTCGCACTTGTGTTGGTGAAGGAAACCACTTTTGCACTTGTATTAGTGTGGAAAAATCACTTTTTGCACTTGTGATAGTGTTGAAAAACCACTTTTCGCACTTGTGTTAGTGTTGAAAAACCACTTTTCGCACTTGTGTTGGTGAAGGAAACCACTTTTCGCACTTATGTTGGTGCAGGAAACCACTTTTCGCACTTGTGTTAGTGTTGAAAAACCACTTTTCGCACTTGTGTTGGTGAAGGAAACCACTTTTCGCACTTGTGTTGGTGCAGGAAACCACTTTTGCACTTGTATTAGTGTGGAAAAACCACTTTTCGCACTTGTGTTAGTGTTGAAAAACAACTTTTCGCACTTGTGTTAGTGTTGAAAAACCACTTTTCGCACTTGTGTTAGTGCAGGAAACCACTTTTGCACTTGTATTAGTATGGAAAAACCACTTTTCGCACTTGTGTTAGTGTTGAAAAACCACTTTTGGCACTTGTGTTAGTGTTGAAAAACCAGTTTTCGCACTTGTGTTGGTGCAGGAAACCACTTTTGCACTTGTATTAGTGTGGAAAAAACACTTTTTGCACTTGTGATAGTGTTGAAAAACCACTTTTCGCACTGTGTTAGTGTTGAAAAACCACTTTTCGCACTTGTGTTGGTGCAGGAAATCACTTTGGCACTTGTATTAGTGTGGAAAAACCACTTTTCGCACTTGTGTTAGTGTTGAAAAACCACTTTTCGCACTTGTGTTAGTGTTGAAAAACCACTTTTCGCACTTGTGTTGGTGCAGTAAACCACTTTTGCACTTGTATTAGTGTGGAAAAACCACTTTTCGCACTTGTGTTAGTGTTGAAAAACCACTTTTTGCACTTGTGTTGGTGTTGAAAAACCACTTTTCGCACTTGTGTTGGTGAAGGAAACCACTTTTGCACTTGTATTAGTGTGGAAAAAACACTTTTTGCACTTGTGATAGTGTTGAAAAACCACTTTTCGCACTTGTGTTAGTGTTGAAAAACCACTTTTCGCACTTGTGTTAGTGTTGAAAAACCACTTTTCGCACTTATGTTGGTGCAGGAAACCACTTTTGCACTTGTATTAGTGTGGAAAAAACACTTTTTGCACTTGTGATAGTGTTGAAAAACCACTTTTCGCACTTGTGTTAGTGTTGAAAAACCACTTTTCGCACTTGTGTTGGTGCAGGAAACCACTTTTGCACTTGTATTAGTGTGGAAAAACCACTTTTCGCAATTGTGTTAGTGTTGAAAAACCACTTTTCGCACTTGTATTGGTGCAGGTAACCACTTTTGCACTTGTATTAGTGTGGAAAAAACACTTTTTGCACTTGTGATAGTGTTGAAAAACCACTTTTCGCACTTGTGTTAGTGTTGAAAAACCATTTTTCGCACTTGTATTAGTGTTGAAAAACCACTTTTCGCACTTGTGTTGGTGTTGAACAACCACTTTTCGCACTTGTGTTGGTGCAGGAAACCACTTTTGCACTTGTATTAGTGTGGAAAAAACACTTTTTGCACTTGTGATAGTGTTGAAAAACCACTTTTCGCACTTGTGTTAGTGTTGAAAAACCACTTTTCGCACATGTGTTAGTGTTGAAAAACCACTTTTCGCACTTATGTTGGTGCAGGAAACCACTTTTGCACTTGTATTAGTGTGGAAAAAACACTTTTTGCACTTGTGATAGTGTTGAAAAACCACTTTTCGCACTTGTGTTAGTGTTGAAAAACCACTTTTCGCACTTGTGTTGGTGCAGGAAACCACTTTTGCACTTGTATTAGTGTGGAAAAAACACTTTTTGCACTTGATATAGTGTTGAAAAACCACTTTTCACACTTGTGTTAGTGTTGAAAAACCACTTTTCGCACTTGTGTTGGTGCAGTAAACCACTTTTGCACTTGTATTAGTGTGGAAAAACCACTTTTCGCACTTGTGTTAGTGTTGAAAAACCACTTTTTGCACTTGTGTTGGTGTTGAAAAACCACTTTTCGCACTTGTGTTGGTGAAGGAAACCACTTTTGCACTTGTATTAGTGTGGAAAAAACACTTTTTGCACTTGTGATAGTGTTGAAAAACCACTTTTCGCACTTGTGTTAGTGTTGAAAAACCATTTTTCGCACTTGTGTTAGCGTTGAAAAACCACTTTTCGCACTTGTGTTGGTGCAGGAAACCACTTTTGCACTTGTATTAGTGTGGAAAAAACACTTTTTGCACTTGTGATATTGTTGGAAAACAACTTTTTGCACTTGTGTTAGTGTTGAAAAACCACTTTTCGCACTTGTGTTGGTGCAGGAAATCACTTTTGCACTTGTATTAGTGTGGCAAAACCACTTTTCGCACTTGTGTTAGTGTTGAAAAACCACTTTTCGCACTTGTGTTACTGTTGAAAAACCACTTTTCGCACTTGTGTTGGTGCAGGAAACCACTTTTGCACTTGTATTAGTGTGGAAAAAACACTTTTTGCACTTGTGATAGTGTTGAAAAACCACTTTTCGCACTTGTGTTAGTGTTGAAAAACCACTTTTCGCACTTGTGTTAGTGTTGAAAAACCACTTTTCGCACTTGTGTTAGTGTGGAAAAACCACTTTTCACACTTGTGTTAGTGTTGAAAACCACTTTTCGCACTTGTGTTGGTGCAGGAAACCACTTTTGCACTTGTATTAGTGTGGAAAAACCACTTTTCGCACTTGTGTTAGTGTTGAAAAACCACTTTTCGCACTTGTGTTAGTGTTGAAAACCACTTTTCGCACTTGTGTTGGTGCAGGAAACCACTTTTGCACTTGTATTAGTGTGGAAAAACCACTTTTCGCACTTGTGTTAGTGTTGAAAAATGACTTTTCGCACTTGTGTTGCTGCAGGAAACCACTTTTGCACTTGTATTAGTGTGGAAAAACCACTTTTCGCACTTGTGTTAGTGTTGAAAAACCACTTTTCGCACTTGTGTTAGTGTTGAAAAACCACTTTTCGCACTTGTGTAAGTGTTGAAAAACCACTTTTCACACTTGTATTAGTGTTGAAAAACCACTTTTCACACTTGTGTTGGTGCAGGAAACCACTTTTGCACTTGTATTAGTGTGGAAAAACCACTTTTCGCACTTGTGTTAGTGTTGAAAAACCACTTTTCGCACGTGTGTTAGTGTTGAAAAACCACTTTTCGCACTTGTGTTGGTGCAGGAAACCACTTTTGCACTTGTATTAGTGTGGAAAAAACACTTTTTGCACTTGTGATAGTGTTGAAAAACCACTTTTCGCACTTGTGTTAGTGTTGAAAAACCACTTTTCGCACATGTGTTAGTGTTGAAAAACCACTTTTCGCACTTGTGTTGGTGCAGGAAACCACTTTTGCACTTGTATTAGTGTGGAAAAACCACTTTTCGCACTTGTGATAGTGTTGAAAAACCACTTTTCGCACTTGTGTTAGTGTTGAAAAATGACTTTTCGCACTTGTGTTGGTGCAGGAAACCACTTTTGCACTTGTATTAGTGTGGAAAAAACACTTTTTGCACTTGTGATAGTGTTGAAAAACCACTTTTCGCACTTGTGTTAGTGTTGAAAAACCACTTTTCGCACTTGTGTTAGTGTTGAAAAACCAGTTTTCGCACTTGTGTTGGTGCAGGAAACCACTTTTGCACTTGTATTAGTGTGGAAAAAACACTTTTTGCACTTGTGATAGTGTTGAAAAACCACTTTTCGCACTTGTGTTAGTGTTGAAAAACCACTTTTCGCACTTGTGTTGGTGCAGGAAATCACTTTTGCACTTGTATTAGTGTGGAAAAACCACTTTTCGCACTTGTGTTAGTGTTGAAAAACCACTTTTCGCACTTGTGTTAGTGTTGAAAAACCACTTTTCACACTTGTGTTGGTGCAGTAAACCACTTTTGCACTTGTATTAGTGTGGAAAAACCACTTTGCGCACTTGTGTTAGTGTTGAAAAACCACTTTTCGCACTTGTGTTGGTGTTGAAAAACCACTTTTCGCACTTGTGTTGGTGAAGGAAACCACTTTTGCACTTGTATTAGTGTGGAAAAAACACTTTTTGCACTTGTGATAGTGTTGAAAAACCACTTTTCGCACTTGTGTTAGTGTTGAAAAACCACTTTTCGCACTTGTGTTGGTGAAGGAAACCACTTTTCGCACTTATGTTGGTGCAGGAAACCACTTTTGCACTTGTATTAGTGTGGAAAAAACACTTTTTGCACTTGTGATAGTGTTGAAAAACCACTTTTCGCACTTGTGTTAGTGTTGAAAAACCACTTTTCGCACTTGTGTTGGTGCAGGAAACCACTTTTGCACTTGTATTAGTGTGGAAAAACCACTTTTCGCAATTGTGTTAGTGTTGAAAAACAACTTTTCGCACTTGTGTTAGTGTTGAAAAACCACTTTTCGCACTTGTGTTGGTGTTGAAAAACCACTTTTCGCACTTGTGTTGGTGTTGAAAAACCACTTTTCGCACTTGTGTTGGTGAAGGAAACCACTTTTGCACTTGTATTAGTGTGGAAAAATCACTTTTTGCACTTGTGATAGTGTTGAAAAACCACTTTTCGCACTTGTGTTAGTGTTGAAAAACCACTTTTCACACTTGTGTTGGTGAAGGAAACCACTTTTCGCACTTATGTTGGTGCAGGAAACCACTTTTGCACTTGTATTAGTGTGGAAAAAACACGTTTTGCACTTGTGATAGTGTTGAAAAACCACTTTTCGCACTTGTGTTAGTGTTGAAAAACCACTTTTCGCACTTGTGTTGGTGCAGGAAACCACTTTTGCACTTGTATTAGTGTGGAAAAACCACTTTTCGCACTTGTGTTAGTGTTGAAAAACAACTTTTCGCACTTGTGTTAGTGTTGAAAAACCACTTTTCGCACTTGTGTTAGTGCAGGAAACCACTTTTGCACTTGTATTAGTATGGAAAAACCACTTTTCGCACTTGTGTTAGTGTTGAAAAACCACTTTTGGCACTTGTGTTAGTGTTGAAAAACCAGTTTTCGCACTTGTGTTGGTGCAGGAAACCACTTTTGCACTTGTATTAGTGTGGAAAAAACACTTTTTGCACTTGTGATAGTGTTGAAAAACCACTTTTCGCACTTGCGTTAGTGTTGAAAAACCACTTTTCGCACTTGTGTTGGTGCAGGAAACCACTTTGGCACTTGTATTAGTGTGGAAAAACCACTTTTCGCACTTGTGTTAGTGTTGAAAAACCACTTTTCGCACTTGTGTTAGTGTTGAAAAACCACTTTTCGCACTTGTGTTGGTGCAGTAAACCACTTTTGCACTTGTATTAGTGTGGAAAAACCACTTTTCGCACTTATGTTAGTGTTGAAAAACCACTTTTTGCACTTGTGTTGGTGTTGAAAAACCACTTTTCGCACTTGTGTTGGTGAAGGAAACCACTTTTGCACTTGTATTAGTGTGGAAAAAACACTTTTTGCACTTGTGATAGTGTTGAAAAACCACTTTTCGCACTTGTGTTAGTGTTGAAAAACCACTTTTCGCACTTGTGTTAGTGTTGAAAAACCACTTTTCGCACTTATGTTGGTGCAGGAAACCACTTTTGCACTTGTATTAGTGTGGAAAAAACACTTTTTGCACTTGTGATAGTGTTGAAAAACCACTTTTCGCACTTGTGTTAGTGTTGAAAAACCACTTTTCGCACTTGTGTTGGTGCAGGAAACCACTTTTGCACTTGTATTAGTGTGGAAAAACCACTTTTCGCAATTGTGTTAGTGTTGAAAAACCACTTTTCGCACTTGTGTTGGTGCAGGTAACCACTTTTGCACTTGTATTAGTGTGGAAAAAACACTTTTTGCACTTGTGATAGTGTTGAAAAACCACTTTTCGCACTTGTGTTAGTGTTGAAAAACCATTTTTCGCACTTGTATTAGTGTTGAAAAACCACTTTTCGCACTTGTGTTGGTGTTGAACAACCACTTTTCGCACTTGTGTTGGTGCAGGAAACCACTTTTGCACTTGTATTAGTGTGGAAAAAACACTTTTTGCACTTGTGATAGTGTTGAAAAACCACTTTTCGCACTTGTGTTAGTGTTGAAAAACCACTTTTCGCACATGTGTTAGTGTTGAAAAACCACTTTTCGCACTTATGTTGGTGCAGGAAACCACTTTTGCACTTGTATTAGTGTGGAAAAAACACTTTTTGCACTTGTGATAGTGTTGAAAAACCACTTTTCGCACTTGTGTTAGTGTTGAAAAACCACTTTTCGCACTTGTGTTGGTGCAGGAAACCACTTTTGCACTTGTATTAGTGTGGAAAAAACACTTTTTGCACTTGATATAGTGTTGAAAAACCACTTTTCACACTTGTGTTAGTGTTGAAAAACCACTTTTCGCACTTGTGTTGGTGCAGTAAACCACTTTTGCACTTGTATTAGTGTGGAAAAACCACTTTTCGCACTTGTGTTAGTGTTGAAAAACCACTTTTTGCACTTGTGTTGGTGTTGAAAAACCACTTTTCGCACTTGTGTTGGTGAAGGAAACCACTTTTGCACTTGTATTAGTGTGGAAAAAACACTTTTTGCACTTGTGATAGTGTTGAAAAACCACTTTTCGCACTTGTGTTAGTGTTGAAAAACCATTTTTCGCACTTGTGTTAGCGTTGAAAAACCACTTTTCGCACTTGTGTTGGTGCAGGAAACCACTTTTGCACTTGTATTAGTGTGGAAAAAACACTTTTTGCACTTGTGATATTGTTGGAAAACCACTTTTTGCACTTGTGTTAGTGTTGAAAAACCAATTTTCGCACTTGTGTTGGTGCAGGAAATCACTTTTGCACTTGTATTAGTGTGGCAAAACCACTTTTCGCACTTGTGTTAGTGTTGAAAAACCACTTTTCGCACTTGTGTTACTGTTGAAAAACCACTTTTCGCACTTGTGTTGGTGCAGGAAACCACTTTTGCACTTGTATTAGTGTGGAAAAAACACTTTTTGCACTTGTGATAGTGTTGAAAAACCACTTTTCGCACTTGTGTTAGTGTTGAAAAACCACTTTTCGCACTTGTGTTAGTGTTGAAAAACCACTTTTCGCACTTGTGTTAGTGTGGAAAAACCACTTTTCACACTTGTGTTAGTGTTGAAAACCACTTTTCGCACTTGTGTTGGTGCAGGAAACCACTTTTGCACTTGTATTAGTGTGGAAAAACCACTTTTCGCACTTGTGTTAGTGTTGAAAAACCACTTTTCGCACTTGTGTTAGTGTTGAAAACCACTTTTCGCACTTGTGTTGGTGCAGGAAACCACTTTTGCACTTGTATTAGTGTGGAAAAACCACTTTTCGCACTTGTGTTAGTGTTGAAAAACCACTTTTCGCACTTGTGTTAGTGTTGAAAAATGACTTTTCGCACTTGTGTTGCTGCAGGAAACCACTTTTGCACTTGTATTAGTGTGGAAAAACCACTTTTCGCACTTGTGTTAGTGTTGAAAAACCACTTTTCGCACTTGTGTTAGTGTTGAAAAACCACTTTTCGCACTTGTGTAAGTGTTGAAAAACCACTTTTCACACTTGTATTAGTGTTGAAAAACCACTTTTCACACTTGTGTTGGTGCAGGAAACCACTTTTGCACTTGTATTAGTGTGGAAAAACCACTTTTCGCACTTGTGTTAGTGTTGAAAATCCACTTTTCGCACGTGTGTTAGTGTTGAAAAACCACTTTTCGCACTTGTGTTGGTGCAGGAAACCACTTTTGCACTTGTATTAGTGTGGAAAAAACACTTTTTGCACTTGTGATAGTGTTGAAAAACCACTTTTCGCACTTGTGTTAGTGTTGAAAAACCACTTTTCGCACATGTGTTAGTGTTGAAAAACCACTTTTCGCACTTGTGTTGGTGCAGGAAACCACTTTTGCACTTGTATTAGTGTGGAAAAACCACTTTTCGCACTTGTGATAGTGTTGAAAAACCACTTTTCGCACTTGTGTTAGTGTTGAAAAATGACTTTTCGCACTTGTGTTGGTGCAGGAAACCACTTTTGCACTTGTATTAGTGTGGAAAAAACACTTTTTGCACTTGTGATAGTGTTGAAAAACCACTTTTCGCACTTGTGTTAGTGTTGAAAAACCACTTTTCGCACTTGTGTTAGTGTTGAAAAACCAGTTTTCGCACTTGTGTTGGTGCAGGAAACCACTTTTGCACTTGTATTAGTGTGGAAAAAACACTTTTTGCACTTGTGATAGTGTTGAAAAACCACTTTTCGCACTTGTGTTAGTGTTGAAAAACCACTTTTCGCACTTGTGTTGGTGCAGGAAATCACTTTTGCACTTGTATTAGTGTGGAAAAACCACTTTTCGCACTTGTGTTAGTGTTGAAAAACCACTTTTCGCACTTGTGTTAGTGTTGAAAAACCACTTTTCACACTTGTGTTGGTGCAGTAAACCACTTTTGCACTTGTATTAGTGTGGAAAAACCACTTTTCGCACTTGTGTTAGTGTTGAAAAACCACTTTTCGCACTTGTGTTGGTGTTGAAAAACCACTTTTCGCACTTGTGTTGGTGAAGGAAACCACTTTTGCACTTGTATTAGTGTGGAAAAAACACTTTTTGCACTTGTGATAGTGTTGAAAAACCACTTTTCGCACTTGTGTTAGTGTTGAAAAACCACTTTTCGCACTTGTGTTGGTGAAGGAAACCACTTTTCGCACTTATGTTGGTGCAGGAAACCACTTTTGCACTTGTATTAGTGTGGAAAAAACACTTTTTGCACTTGTGATAGTGTTGAAAAACCACTTTTCGCACTTGTGTTAGTGTTGAAAAACCACTTTTCGCACTTGTGTTGGTGCAGGAAACCACTTTTGCACTTGTATTAGTGTGGAAAAACCACTTTTCGCAATTGTGTTAGTGTTGAAAAACAACTTTTCGCACTTGTGTTAGTGTTGAAAAACCACTTTTCGCACTTGTGTTAGTGCAGGAAACCACTTTTGCACTTGTATTAGTATGGAAAAACCACTTTTCGCACTTGTGTTAGTGTTGAAAAACCACTTTTGGCACTTGTGTTAGTGTTGAAAAACCACTTTTCGCACTTGTGTTGGTGCAGGAAACCACTTTTGCACTTGTATTAGTGTGGAAAAAACACTTTTTGCACTTGTGATAGTGTTGAAAAACCACTTTTCGCACTTGTGTTAGTGTTGAAAAACCACTTTTCGCACTTGTGTTAGTGTTGAAAAACCACTTTTCGCACTTGTGTTGGTGCAGGAAATCACTTTGGCACTTATATTAGTGTGGAAAAACCACTTTTCGCACTTGTGTTAGTGTTGAAAAACCACTTTTCGCACTTGTGTTAGTGTTGAAAAACCACTTTTCGCACTTGTGTTGGTGCAGTAAACCACTTTTGCACTTGTATTAGTGTGGAAAAACCACTTTTCGCACTTGTGTTAGTGTTGAAAAACCACTTTTTGCACTTGTGTTGGTGTTGAAAAACCACTTTTCGCACTTGTGTTGGTGAAGGAAACCACTTTTGCACTTGTATTAGTGTGGAAAAAACACTTTTTGCACTTGTGATAGTGTTGAAAAACCACTTTTCGCACTTGTGTTAGTGTTGAAAAACCACTTTTCGCACTTGTGTTAGTGTTGAAAAACCACTTTTCGCACTTATGTTGGTGCAGGAAAACACTTTTGCACTTGTATAGTGTGGAAAAAACACTTTTTGCACTTGTGATAGTGTTGAAAAACCACTTTTCGCACTTGTGTTAGTGTTGAAAAACCACTTTTCGCACTTGTGTTGGTGCAGGAAACCACTTTTGCACTTGTATTAGTGTGGAAAAACCACTTTTCGCAATTGTGTTAGTGTTGAAAAACCACTTTTCGCACTTGTGTTGGTGCAGGAAACCACTTTTGCACTTGTATTAGTGTGGAAAAAACACTTTTTGCACTTGTGATAGTGTTGAAAAACCACTTTTCGCAATTGTGTTAGTGTTGAAAAACCATTTTTCGCACTTGTATTAGTGTTGAAAAACCCTTTTCGCACTTGTGTTGGTGCAGGAAACCACTTTTGCACTTGTATTAGTGTGGAAAAAACACTTTTTGCACTTGTGATATTGTTGAAAAACCACTTTTCGCACTTGTGTTAGTGTTGAAAAAACCACTTTTCGCACTTGTGTTGGTGCAGGAAATCACTTTTGCACTTGTATTAGTGTGGAAAAACCACTTTTCGCACTTGTGTTAGTGTTGAAAAACCACTTTTCGCACTTGTGTTAGTGTTGAAAAACCACTTTTCGCACTTGTGTTGGTGCAGTAAACCACTTTTGCACTTGTATTAGTGTGGAAAAACCACTTTTCGCACTTGTGTTAGTGTTGAAAAACCACTTTTCGCACTTGTGTTGGTGTTGAAAAACCACTTTTCGCACTTGTGTTGGTGTTGAACAACCACTTTTCGCACTTGTGTTGGTGCAGGAAACCACTTTTGCACTTGTATTAGTGTGGAAAAAACACTTTTTGCACTTGTGATAGTGTTGAAAAACCACTTTTCGCACTTGTGTTAGTGTTGAAAAACCACTTTTCGCACATGTGTTAGTGTTGAAAAACCACTTTTCGCACTTGTGTTGGTGCAGGAAACCACTTTTGCACTTGTATTAGTGTGGAAAAACCACTTTTCGCACTTGTGATAGTGTTGAAAAACCACTTTTCGCACTTGTGTTAGTGTTGAAAAATGACTTTTCGCACTTGTGTTGGTGCAGGAAACCACTTTTGCACTTGTATTAGTGTGGAAAAAACACTTTTTGCACTTGTGATAGTGTTGAAAAACCACTTTTCGCACTTGTGTTAGTGTTGAAAAACCACTTTTCGCACTTGTGTTAGTGTTGAAAAACCAGTTTTCGCACTTGTGTTGGTGCAGGAAACCACTTTTGCACTTGCATTAGTGTGGAAAAAACACTTTTTGCACTTGTGATAGTGTTGAAAAACCACTTTTCGCACTTGTGTTAGTGTTGAAAAACCACTTTTCGCACTTGTGTTGGTGCAGGAAATCACTTTTGCACTTGTATTAATGTGGAAAAACCACTTTTCGCACTTGTGTTAGTGTTGAAAAACCACTTTTCGCACTTGTGTTAGTGTTGAAAAACCACTTTTCACACTTGTGTTGGTGCAGTAAACCACTTTTGCACTTGTATTAGTGTGGAAAAACCACTTTTCGCACTTGTGTTAGTGTTGAAAAACCACTTTTCGCACTTGTGTTGGTGTTGAAAAACCACTTTTCGCACTTGTGTTGGTGAAGGAAACCACTTTTGCACTTGTATTAGTGTGGAAAAAACACTTTTTGCACTTGTGATAGTGTTGAAAAACCACTTTTCGCACTTGTGTTAGTGTTGAAAAACCACTTTTCGCACTTGTGTTGGTGAAGGAAACCACTTTTCGCACTTATGTTGGTGCAGGAAACCACTTTTGCACTTGTATTAGTGTGGAAAAAACACTTTTTGCACTTGTGATAGTGTTGAAAAACCACTTTTCGCACTTGTGTTAGTGTTGAAAAACCACTTTTCGCACTTGTGTTGGTGCAGGAAACCACTTTTGCACTTGTATTAGTGTGGAAAAACCACTTTTCGCAATTGTGTTAGTGTTGAAAAACAACTTTTCGCACTTGTGTTAGTGTTGAAAAACCACTTTTCACACTTGTGTTAGTGCAGGAAACCACTTTTGCACTTGTATTAGTATGGAAAAACCACTTTCCGCACTTGTGTTAGTGTTGAAAAACCACTTTTGGCACTTGTGTTAGTGTTGAAAAACCACTTTTCGCACTTGTGTTGGTGCAGGAAACCACTTTTGCACTTGTATTAGTGTGGAAAAAACACTTTTTGCACTTGTGATAGTGTTGAAAAACCACTTTTCGCACTTGTGTTAGTGTTGAAAAACCACTTTTCGCACTTGTGTTAGTGTTGAAAAACCACTTTTCGCACTTGTGTTGGTGCAGGAAATCACTTTGGCACTTGTATTAGTGTGGAAAAACCACTTTTCGCACTTGTGTTAGTGTTGAAAAACCACTTTTCGCACTTGTGTTAGTGTTGAAAAACCACTTTTCGCACTTGTGTTGGTGCAGTAAACCACTTTTGCACTTGTGTTGGTGCAGGAAACCACTTTTGCACTTGTATTAGTGTGGAAAAACCACTTTTCGCACTTGTGTTAGTGTTGAAAAACCACTTTTTGCACTTGTGTTAGTGTTGAAAAATGACTTTTCGCACTTGTGTTGGTGCAGGAAACCACTTTTGCACTTGTATTAGTGTGGAAAAACCACTTTTCGCACTTGTATTAGTGTTGAAAAACCACTTTTCGCACTTGTGTTAGTGTTGAAAAACCACTTTTCGCACTTGTGTAAGTGTTGAAAAACCACTTTTCGCACTTGTATTAGTGTTGAAAAACCACTTTTCACACTTGTGTTGGTGCAGGAAACCACTTTTGCACTTGTATTAGTGTGGAAAAACCACTTTTCGCACTTGTGTTAGTGTTGAAAAACCACTTTTCGCACTTGTGTTAGTGCTGAAAAACCACTTTTCACACTTGTGTTGGTGCAGTAAACCACTTTTGCACTTGTATTAGTGTGGAAAAACCACTTTTCGCACTTGTGTTAGTGTTGAAAAACCACTTTTCGCACTTGTGTTGGTGTTGAAAAACCACTTTTCGCACTTGTGTTGGTGAAGGAAACCACTTTTGCACTTGTATTAGTGTGGAAAAAACACTTTTTGCACTTGTGATAGTGTTGAAAAACCACTTTTCGCACTTGTGTTAGTGTTGAAAAACCACTTTTCGCACTTGTGTTGGTGCAGGAAATCACTTTGGCACTTGTATTAGTGTGGAAAAACCACTTTTCGCACTTGTGTTAGTGTTGAAAAACCACTTTTCGCACTTGTGTTAGTGTTGAAAAACCACTTTTCGCACTTGTGTTGGTGCAGTAAACCACTTTTGCACTTGTATTAGTGTGGACAAACCACTTTTCGCACTTGTGTTAGTGTTGAAAAACCACTTTTTGCACTTGTGTTGGTGTTGAAAAACCACTTTTCGCACTTGTGTTGGTGAAGGAAACCACTTTTGCACTTGTATTAGTGTGGAAAAAACACTTTTTGCACTTGTGATAGTGTTGAAAAACCACTTTTCGCACTTGTGTTAGTGTTGAAAAACCACTTTTCGCACTTGTGTTAGTGTTGAAAAACCACTTTTCGCACTTATGTTGGTGCAGGAAACCACTTTTGCACTTGTATTAGTGTGGAAAAAACACTTTTTGCACTTGTGATAGTGTTGAAAAACCACTTTTCGCACTTGTGTTAGTGTTGAAAAACCACTTTTCGCACTTGTGTTGGTGCAGGAAACCACTTTTGCACTTGTATTAGTGTGGAAAAACCACTTTTCGCAATTGTGTTAGTGTTGAAAAACCACTTTTCGCACTTGTGTTGGTGCAGGAAACCACTTTTGCACTTGTATTAGTGTGGAAAAAATACTTTTTGCACTTGTGATAGTGTTGAAAAACCACTTTTCGCACTTGTGTTAGTGTTGAAAAACCATTTTTCGCACTTGTATTAGTGTTGAAAAACCACTTTTCGCACTTGTGTTGGTGTTGAACAACCACTTTTCGCACTTGTGTTAGTGCAGGAAACCACTTTTGCACTTGTATTAGTGTGGAAAAAACACTTTTCGCACTTGTGTTAGTGTTGAAAAACCACTTTTTGCACTTGTGTTAGTGTTGAAAAATGACTTTTCGCACTTGTGTTGGTGCAGGAAACCACTTTTGCACTTGTATTAGTGTGGAAAAACCACTTTTCGCACTTGTGTTAGTGTTGAAAAACCACTTTTCACACTTGTGTTAGTGTTGAAAAACCACTTTTCGCACTTGTGTAAGTGTTGAAAAACCACTTTTCGCACTTGTATTAGTGTTGAAAAACCACTTTTCACACTTGTGTTGGTGCAGGAAACCACTTTTGCACTTGTATTAGTGTGGAAAAACCACTTTTCGCACTTGTGTTAGTGTTGAAAAACCACTTTTCGCACTTGTGTTAGTGTTGAAAAACCACTTTTCACACTTGTGTTGGTGCAGTAAACCACTTTTGCACTTGTATTAGTGTGGAAAAACCACTTTTCGCACTTGTGTTAGTGTTGAAAAACCACTTTTCGCACTTGTGTTGGTGTTGAAAAACCACTTTTCGCACTTGTGTTGGTGAAGGAAACCACTTTTGCACTTGTATTAGTGTGGAAAAATCACTTTTTGCAATTGTGATAGTGTTGAAAAACCACTTTTCGCACTTGTGTTAGTGTTGAAAAACCACTTTTCGCACTTGTGTTGGTGAAGGAAACCACTTTTCGCACTTATGTTGGTGCAGGAAACCACTTTTGCACTTGTATTAGTGTGGAAAAAACACGTTTTGCACTTGTGATAGTGTTGAAAAACCACTTTTCGCACTTGTGTTAGTGTTGAAAAACCACTTTTCGCACTTGTGTTGGTGCAGGAAACCACTTTTGCACTTGTATTAGTGTGGAAAAACCACTTTTCGCACTTGTGTTAGTGTTGAAAAACAACTTTTCGCACTTGTGTTAGTGTTGAAAAACCACTTTTCGCACTTGTGTTAGTGCAGGAAACCACTTTTGCACTTGTATTAGTATGGAAAAACCACTTTTCGCACTTGTGTTAGTGTTGAAAAACCACTTTTGGCACTTGTGTTAGTGTTGAAAAACCAGTTTTCGCACTTGTGTTGGTGCAGGAAACCACTTTTGCACTTGTATTAGTGTGGAAAAAACACTTTTTGCACTTGTGATAGTGTTGAAAAACCACTTTTCGCACTTGTGTTAGTGTTGAAAAACCACTTTTCGCACTTGTGTTGGTGCAGGAAATCACTTTGGCACTTGTATTAGTGTGGAAAAACCACTTTTCGCACTTGTGTTAGTGTTGAAAAACCACTTTTCGCACTTGTGTTAGTGTTGAAAAACCACTTTTCGCACTTGTGTTGGTGCAGTAAACCACTTTTGCACTTGTATTAGTGTGGAAAAACCACTTTTCGCACTTGTGTTAGTGTTGAAAAACCACTTTTTGCACTTGTGTTGGTGTTGAAAAACCACTTTTCGCACTTGTGTTGGTGAAGGAAACCACTTTTGCACTTGTATTAGTGTGGAAAAAACACTTTTTGCACTTGTGATAGTGTTGAAAAACCACTTTTGGCACTTGTGTTAGTGTTGAAAAACCACTTTTCGCACTTGTGTTAGTGTTGAAAAACCACTTTTCGCACTTATGTTGGTGCAGGAAACCACTTTTGCACTTGTATTAGTGTGGAAAAAACACTTTTTGCACTTGTGATAGTGTTGAAAAACCACTTTTCGCACTTGTGTTAGTGTTGAAAAACCACTTTTCGCACTTGTGTTGGTGCAGGAAACCACTTTTGCACTTGTATTAGTGTGGAAAAACCACTTTTCGCAATTGTGTTAGTGTTGAAAAACCACTTTTCGCACTTGTGTTGGTGCAGGTAACCACTTTTGCACTTGTATTAGTGTGGAAAAAACACTTTTTGCACTTGTGATAGTGTTGAAAAACCACTTTTCGCACTTGTGTTAGTGTTGAAAAACCATTTTTCGCACTTGTATTAGTGTTGAAAAACCACTTTTCGCACTTGTGTTGGTGTTGAACAACCACTTTTCGCACTTGTGTTGGTGCAGGAAACCACTTTTGCACTTGTATTAGTGTGGAAAAAACACTTTTTGCACTTGTGATAGTGTTGAAAAACCACTTTTCGCACTTGTGTTAGTGTTGAAAAACCACTTTTCGCACTTGTGTTGGTGCAGTAAACCACTTTTGCACTTGTATTAGTGTGGAAAAACCACTTTTCGCACTTGTGTTAGTGTTGAAAAACCACTTTTTGCACTTGTGTTGGTGTTGAAAAACCACTTTTCGCACTTGTGTTGGTGAAGGAAACCACTTTTGCACTTGTATTAGTGTGGAAAAAACACTTTTTGCACTTGTGATAGTGTTGAAAAACCACTTTTGGCACTTGTGTTAGTGTTGAAAAACCACTTTTCGCACTTGTGTTAGTGTTGAAAAACCACTTTTCGCACTTATGTTGGTGCAGGAAACCACTTTTGCACTTGTATTAGTGTGGAAAAAACACTTTTTGCACTTGTGATAGTGTTGAAAAACCACTTTTCGCACTTGTGTTAGTGTTGAAAAACCACTTTTCGCACTTGTGTTGGTGCAGGAAACCACTTTTGCACTTGTATTAGTGTGGAAAAACCACTTTTCGCAATTGTGTTAGTGTTGAAAAACCACTTTTCGCACTTGTGTTGGTGCAGGTAACCACTTTTGCACTTGTATTAGTGTGGAAAAAACACTTTTTGCACTTGTGATAGTGTTGAAAAACCACTTTTCGCACTTGTGTTAGTGTTGAAAAACCATTTTTCGCACTTGTATTAGTGTTGAAAAACCACTTTTCGCACTTGTGTTGGTGTTGAACAACCACTTTTCGCACTTGTGTTGGTGCAGGAAACCACTTTTGCACTTGTATTAGTGTGGAAAAAACACTTTTTGCACTTGTGATAGTGTTGAAAAACCACTTTTCGCACTTGTGTTAGTGTTGAAAAACCACTTTTCGCACATGTGTTAGTGTTGAAAAACCACTTTTCGCACTTATGTTGGTGCAGGAAACCACTTTTGCACTTGTATTAGTGTGGAAAAAACACTTTTTGCACTTGTGATAGTGTTGAAAAACCACTTTTCGCACTTGTGTTAGTGTTGAAAAACCACTTTTCGCACTTGTGTTGGTGCAGGAAACCACTTTTGCACTTGTATTAGTGTGGAAAAAACACTTTTTGCACTTGATATAGTGTTGAAAAACCACTTTTCACACTTGTGTTAGTGTTGAAAAACCACTTTTCGCACTTGTGTTGGTGCAGTAAACCACTTTTGCACTTGTATTAGTGTGGAAAAACCACTTTTCGCACTTGTGTTAGTGTTGAAAAACCACTTTTTGCACTTGTGTTGGTGTTGAAAAACCACTTTTCGCACTTGTGTTGGTGAAGGAAACCACTTTTGCACTTGTATTAGTGTGGAAAAAACACTTTTTGCACTTGTGATAGTGTTGAAAAACCACTTTTCGCACTTGTGTTAGTGTTGAAAAACCATTTTTCGCACTTGTGTTAGCGTTGAAAAACCACTTTTCGCACTTGTGTTGGTGCAGGAAACCACTTTTGCACTTGTATTAGTGTGGAAAAAACACTTTTTGCACTTGTGATATTGTTGGAAAACCACTTTTTGCACTTGTGTTAGTGTTGAAAAACCACTTTTCGCACTTGTGTTGGTGCAGGAAATCACTTTTGCACTTGTATTAGTGTGGCAAAACCACTTTTCGCACTTGTGTTAGTGTTGAAAAACCACTTTTCGCACTTGTGTTACTGTTGAAAAACCACTTTTCGCACTTGTGTTGGTGCAGGAAACCACTTTTGCACTTGTATTAGTGTGGAAAAAACACTTTTTGCACTTGTGATAGTGTTGAAAAACCACTTTTCGCACTTGTGTTAGTGTTGAAAAACCACTTTTCGCACTTGTGTTAGTGTTGAAAAACCACTTTTCGCACTTGTGTTAGTGTTGAAAACCACTTTTCGCACTTGTGTTGGTGCAGGAAACCACTTTTGCACTTGTATTAGTGTGGAAAAACCACTTTTCGCACTTGTGTTAGTGTTGAAAAACCACTTTTCGCACTTGTGTTAGTGTTGAAAACCACTTTTCGCACTTGTGTTGGTGCAGGAAACCACTTTTGCACTTGTATTAGTGTGGAAAAACCACTTTTCGCACTTGTGTTAGTGTTGAAAAACCACTTTTCGCACTTGTGTTAGTGTTGAAAAATGACTTTTCGCACTTGTGTTGCTGCAGGAAACCACTTTTGCACTTGTATTAGTGTGGAAAAACCACTTTTCGCACTTGTGTTAGTGTTGAAAAACCACTTTTCGCACTTGTGTTAGTGTTGAAAAACCACTTTTTGCATTTGTGTAAGTGTTGAAAAACCACTTTTCACACTTGTATTAGTGTTGAAAAACCACTTTTCACACTTGTGTTGGTGCAGGAAACCACTTTTGCACTTGTATTAGTGTGGAAAAACCACTTTTCGCACTTGTGTTAGTGTTGAAAAACCACTTTTCGCACGTGTGTTAGTGTTGAAAAACCACTTTTCGCACTTGTGTTGGTGCAGGAAACCACTTTTGCACTTGTATTAGTGTGGAAAAAACACTTTTTGCACTTGTGATAGTGTTGAAAAACCACTTTTCGCACTTGTGTTAGTGTTGAAAAACCACTTTTCGCACATGTGTTAGTGTTGAAAAACCACTTTTCGCACTTGTGTTGGTGCAGGAAACCACTTTTGCACTTGTATTAGTGTGGAAAAACCACTTTCCGCACTTGTGATAGTGTTGAAAAACCACTTTTCGCACTTGTGTTAGTGTTGAAAAATGACTTTTCGCACTTGTGTTGGTGCAGCAAACCACTTTTGCACTTGTATTAGTGTGGAAAAAACACTTTTTGCACTTGTGATAGTGTTGAAAAACCACTTTTCGCACTTGTGTTAGTGTTGAAAAACCACTTTTCGCACTTGTGTTAGTGTTGAAAAACCAGTTTTCGCACTTGTGTTGGTGCAGGAAACCACTTTTGCACTTGTATTAGTGTGGAAAAAACACTTTTTGCACTTGTGATAGTGTTGAAAAACCACTTTTCGCACTTGTGTTAGTGTTGAAAAACCACTTTTCGCACTTGTGTTGGTGCAGGAAATCACTTTTGCACTTGTATTAGTGTGGAAAAACCACTTTTCGCACTTGTGTTAGTGTTGAAAAACCACTTTTCGCACTTGTGTTAGTGTTGAAAAACCACTTTTCACACTTGTGTTGGTGCAGTAAACCACTTTTGCACTTGTATTAGTGTGGAAAAACCACTTTTCGCACTTGTGTTAGTGTTGAAAAACCACTTTTCGCACTTGTGTTGGTGTTGAAAAACCACTTTTCGCACTTGTGTTGGTGAAGGAAACCACTTTTGCACTTGTATTAGTGTGGAAAAAACACTTTTTGCACTTGTGATAGTGTTGAAAAACCACTTTTCGCACTTGTGTTAGTGTTGAAAAACCACTTTTCGCACTTGTGTTGGTGAAGGAAACCACTTTTCGCACTTATGTTGGTGCAGGAAACCACTTTTGCACTTGTATTAGTGTGGAAAAAACACTTTTTGCACTTGTGATAGTGTTGAAAAACCACTTTTCGCACTTGTGTTAGTGTTGAAAAACCACTTTTCGCACTTGTGTTGGTGCAGGAAACCACTTTTGCACTTGTATTAGTGTGGAAAAACCACTTTTCGCAATTGTGTTAGTGTTGAAAAACAACTTTTCGCACTTGTGTTAGTGTTGAAAAACCACTTTTCGCACTTGTGTTAGTGCAGGAAACCACTTTTGCACTTGTATTAGTATGGAAAAACCACTTTTCGCACTTGTGTTAGTGTTGAAAAACCACTTTTGGCACTTGTGTTAGTGTTGAAAAACCACTTTTCGCACTTGTGTTGGTGCAGGAAACCACTTTTGCACTTGTATTAGTGTGGAAAAAACACTTTTTGCACTTGTGATAGTGTTGAAAAACCACTTTTCGCACTTGTGTTAGTGTTGAAAAACCACTTTTCGCACTTGTGTTAGTGTTGAAAAACCACTTTTCGCACTTGTGTTGGTGCAGGAAATCACTTTGGCACTTGTATTAGTGTGGAAAAACCACTTTTCGCACTTGTGTTAGTGTTGAAAAACCACTTTTCGCACTTGTGTTAGTGTTGAAAAACCACTTTTCGCACTTGTGTTGGTGCAGTAAACCACTTTTGCACTTGTATTAGTGTGGAAAAACCACTTTTCGCACTTGTGTTAGTGTTGAAAAACCACTTTTTGCACTTGTGTTGGTGTTGAAAAACCACTTTTCGCACTTGTGTTGGTGAAGGAAACCACTTTTGCACTTGTATTAGTGTGGAAAAAACACTTTTTGCACTTGTGATAGTGTTGAAAAACCACTTTTCGCACTTGTGTTAGTGTTGAAAAACCACTTTTCGCACTTGTGTTAGTGTTGAAAAACCACTTTTCGCACTTGTGTTGGTGTTGAAAAACCACTTTTCGCACTTGTGTTGGTGAAGGAAACCACTTTTGCACTTGTATTAGTGTGGAAAAAACACTTTTTGCACTTGTGATAGTGTTGAAAAACCACTTTTCGCACTTGTGTTAGTGTTGAAAAACCACTTTTCGCACTTGTGTTGGTGAAGGAAACCACTTTTCGCACTTATGTTGGTGCAGGAAACCACTTTTGCACTTGTATTAGTGTGGAAAAAACACTTTTTGCACTTGTGATAGTGTTGAAAAACCACTTTTCGCACTTGTGTTAGTGTTGAAAAACCACTTTTCGCACTTGTGTTGGTGCAGGAAACCACTTTTGCACTTGTATTAGTGTGGAAAAACCACTTTTCGCAATTGTGTTAGTGTTGAAAAACAACTTTTCGCACTTGTGTTAGTGTTGAAAAACCACTTTTCACACTTGTGTTAGTGCAGGAAACCACTTTTGCACTTGTATTAGTATGGAAAAACCACTTTTCGCACTTGTGTTAGTGTTGAAAAACCACTTTTGGCACTTGTGTTAGTGTTGAAAAACCACTTTTCGCACTTGTGTTGGTGCAGTAAACCACTTTTGCACTTGTATTAGTGTGGAAAAACCACTTTTCGCACTTGTGTTAGTGTTGAAAAACCACTTTTTGCACTTGTGTTGGTGTTCAAAAACCACTTTTCGCACTTGTGTTGGTGAAGGAAACCACTTTTGCACTTGTATTAGTGTGGAAAAAACACTTTTTGCACTTGTGATAGTGTTGAAAAACCACTTTTCGCACTTGTGTTAGTGTTGAAAAACCATTTTTCGCACTTGTGTTAGCGTTGAAAAACCACTTTTCGCACTTGTGTTGGTGCAGGAAACCACTTTTGCACTTGTATTAGTGTGGAAAAAACACTTTTTGCACTTGTGATATTGTTGGAAAACCACTTTTTGCACTTGTGTTAGTGTTGAAAAACCACTTTTCGCACTTGTGTTGGTGCAGGAAATCACTTTTGCACTTGTATTAGTGTGGCAAAACCACTTTTCGCACTTGTGTTAGTGTTGAAAAACCACTTTTCGCACTTGTGTTACTGTTGAAAAACCACTTTTCGCACTTGTGTTGGTGCAGGAAACCACTTTTGCACTTGTATTAGTGTGGAAAAAACACTTTTTGCACTTGTGATAGTGTTGAAAAACCACTTTTCGCACTTGTGTTAGTGTTGAAAAACCACTTTTCGCACTTGTGTTAGTGTTGAAAAACCACTTTTCGCACTTGTGTTAGTGTGGAAAAACCACTTTTCACACTTGTGTTAGTGTTGAAACCCACTTTTCGCACTTGTGTTGGTGCAGGAAACCACTTTTGCACTTGTATTAGTGTGGAAAAACCACTTTTCGCACTTGTGTTAGTGTTGAAAAACCACTTTTCGCACTTGTGTTAGTGTTGAAAACCACTTTTCGCACTTGTGTTGGTGCAGGAAACCACTTTTGCACTTGTATTAGTGTGGAAAAACCACTTTTCGCACTTGTGTTAGTGTTGAAAAACCACTTTTCGCACTTGTGTTGGTGTTGAACAACCACTTTTCGCACTTGTGTTGGTGCAGGAAACCACTTTTGCACTTGTATTAGTGTGGAAAAAACACTTTTTGCACTTGTGATAGTGTTGAAAAACCACTTTTCGCACTTGTGTTAGTGTTGAAAAACCACTTTTCGCACATGTGTTAGTGTTGAAAAACCACTTTTCGCACTTATGTTGGTGCAGGAAACCACTTTTGCACTTGTATTAGTGTGGAAAAAACACTTTTTGCACTTGTGATAGTGTTGAAAAACCACTTTTCGCACTTGTGTTAGTGTTGAAAAACCACTTTTCGCACTTGTGTTGGTGCAGGAAACCACTTTTGCACTTGTATTAGTGTGGAAAAAACACTTTTTGCACTTGATATAGTGTTGAAAAACCACTTTTCACACTTGTGTTAGTGTTGAAAAACCACTTTTCGCACTTGTGTTGGTGCAGTAAACCACTTTTGCACTTGTATTAGTGTGGAAAAACCACTTTTCGCACTTGTGTTAGTGTTGAAAAACCACTTTTTGCACTTGTGTTGGTGTTGAAAAACCACTTTTCGCACTTGTGTTGGTGAAGGAAACCACTTTTGCACTTGTATTAGTGTGGAAAAAACACTTTTTGCACTTGTGATAGTGTTGAAAAACCACTTTTCGCACTTGTGTTAGTGTTGAAAAACCATTTTTCGCACTTGTGTTGGTGCAGGAAACCACTTTTGCACTTGTATTAGTGTGGAAAAAACACTTTTTGCACTTGTGATATTGTTGGAAAACCACTTTTTGCACTTGTGTTAGTGTTGAAAAACCACTTTTCGCACTTGTGTTGGTGCAGGAAATCACTTTTGCACTTGTATTAGTGTGGCAAAACCACTTTTCGCACTTGTGTTAGTGTTGAAAAACCACTTTTCGCACTTGTGTTACTGTTGAAAAACCACTTTTCGCACTTGTGTTGGTGCAGGAAACCACTTTTGCACTTGTATTAGTGTGGAAAAAACACTTTTTGCACTTGTGATAGTGTTGAAAAACCACTTTTCGCACTTGTGTTAGTGTTGAAAAACCACTTTTCGCACTTGTGTTAGTGTTGAAAAACCACTTTTCGCACTTGTGTTAGTGTGGAAAAACCACTTTTCACACTTGTGTTAGTGTTGAAAACCACTTTTCGCACTTGTGTTGGTGCAGGAAACCACTTTTGCACTTGTATTAGTGTGGAAAAACCACTTTTCGCACTTGTGTTAGTGTTGAAAAACCACTTTTCGCACTTGTGTTAGTGTTGAAAACCACTTTTCGCACTTGTGTTGGTGCAGGAAACCACTTTTGCACTTGTATTAGTGTGGAAAAACCACTTTTCGCACTTGTGTTAGTGTTGAAAAACCACTTTTCGCACTTGTGTTAGTGTTGAAAAATGACTTTTCGCACTTGTGTTGCTGCAGGAAACCACTTTTGCACTTGTATTAGTGTGGAAAAACCACTTTTCGCACTTGTGTTAGTGTTGAAAAACCACTTTTCGCACTTGTGTTAGTGTTGAAAAACCACTTTTCGCATTTGTGTAAGTGTTGAAAAACCACTTTTCACACTTGTATTAGTGTTGAAAAACCACTTTTCACACTTGTGTTGGTGCAGGAAACCACTTTTGCACTTGTATTAGTGTGGAAAAACCACTTTTCGCACTTGTGTTAGTGTTGAAAAACCACTTTTCGCACGTGTGTTAGTGTTGAAAAACCACTTTTCGCACTTGTGTTGGTGCAGGAAACCACTTTTGCACTTGTATTAGTGTGGAAAAAACACTTTTTGCACTTGTGATAGTGTTGAAAAACCACTTTTCGCACTTGTGTTAGTGTTGAAAAACCACTTTTCGCACATGTGTTAGTGTTGAAAAACCACTTTTCGCACTTGTGTTGGTGCAGGAAACCACTTTTGCACTTGTATTAGTGTGGAAAAACCACTTTCCGCACTTGTGATAGTGTTGAAAAACCACTTTTCGCACTTGTGTTAGTGTTGAAAAATGACTTTTCGCACTTGTGTTGGTGCAGGAAACCACTTTTGCACTTGTATTAGTGTGGAAAAAACACTTTTTGCACTTGTGATAGTGTTGAAAAACCACTTTTCGCACTTGTGTTAGTGTTGAAAAACCACTTTTCGCACTTGTGTTAGTGTTGAAAAACCAGTTTTCGCACTTGTGTTGGTGCAGGAAACCACTTTTGCACTTGTATTAGTGTGGAAAAAACACTTTTTGCACTTGTGATAGTGTTGAAAAACCACTTTTCGCACTTGTGTTAGTGTTGAAAAACCACTTTTCGCACTTGTGTTGGTGCAGGAAATCACTTTTGCACTTGTATTAGTGTGGAAAAACCACTTTTCGCACTTGTGTTAGTGTTGAAAAACCACTTTTCGCACTTGTGTTAGTGTTGAAAAACCACTTTTCACACTTGTGTTGGTGCAGTAAACCACTTTTGCACTTGTATTAGTGTGGAAAAACCACTTTTCGCACTTGTGTTAGTGTTGAAAAACCACTTTTCGCACTTGTGTTGGTGTTGAAAAACCACTTTTCGCACTTGTGTTGGTGAAGGAAACCACTTTTGCACTTGTATTAGTGTGGAAAAAACACTTTTTGCACTTGTGATAGTGTTGAAAAACCACTTTTCGCACTTGTGTTAGTGTTGAAAAACCACTTTTCGCACTTGTGTTGGTGAAGGAAACCACTTTTCGCACTTATGTTGGTGCAGGAAACCACTTTTGCACTTGTATTAGTGTGGAAAAAACACTTTTTGCACTTGTGATAGTGTTGAAAAACCACTTTTTGCACTTGTGTTAGTGTTGAAAAACCACTTTTCGCACTTGTGTTGGTGCAGGAAACCACTTTTGCACTTGTATTAGTGTGGAAAAACCACTTTTCGCAATTGTGTTAGTGTTGAAAAACAACTTTTCGCACTTGTGTTAGTGTTGAAAAACCACTTTTCGCACTTGTGTTAGTGCAGGAAACCACTTTTGCACTTGTATTAGTATGGAAAAACCACTTTTCGCACTTGTGTTAGTGTTGAAAAACCACTTCTGGCACTTGTGTTAGTGTTGAAAAACCACTTTTCGCACTTGTGTTGGTGCAGGAAACCACTTTTGCACTTGTATTAGTGTGGAAAAAACACTTTTTGCACTTGTGATAGTGTTGAAAAACCACTTTTCGCACTTGTGTTAGTGTTGAAAAACCACTTTTCGCACTTGTGTTAGTGTTGAAAAACCACTTTTCGCACTTGTGTTGGTGCAGGAAATCACTTTGGCACTTGTATTAGTGTGGAAAAACCACTTTTCGCACTTGTGTTAGTGTTGAAAAACCACTTTTCGCACTTGTGTTAGTGTTGAAAAACCACTTTTCGCACTTGTGTTGGTGCAGTAAACCACTTTTGCACTTGTATTAGTGTGGAAAAACCACTTTTCGCACTTGTGTTAGTGTTGAAAAACCACTTTTTGCACTTGTGTTGGTGTTGAAAAACCACTTTTCGCACTTGTGTTGGTGAAGGAAACCACTTTTGCACTTGTATTAGTGTGGAAAAAACACTTTTTGCACTTGTGATAGTGTTGAAAAACCACTTTTCGCACTTGTGTTAGTGTTGAAAAACCACTTTTCGCACTTGTGTTAGTGTTGAAAAACCACTTTTCGCACTTGTGTTGGTGTTGAAAAACCACTTTTCGCACTTGTGTTGGTGAAGGAAACCACTTTTGCACTTGTATTAGTGTGGAAAAAACACTTTTTGCACTTGTGATAGTGTTGAAAAACCACTTTTCGCACTTGTGTTAGTGTTGAAAAACCACTTTTCGCACTTGTGTTGGTGAAGGAAACCACTTTTCGCACTTATGTTGGTGCAGGAAACCACTTTTGCACTTGTATTAGTGTGGAAAAAACACTTTTTGCACTTGTGATAGTGTTGAAAAACCACTTTTCGCACTTGTGTTAGTGTTGAAAAACCACTTTTCGCACTTGTGTTGGTGCAGGAAACCACTTTTGCACTTGTATTAGTGTGGAAAAACCACTTTTCGCAATTGTGTTAGTGTTGAAAAACAACTTTTCGCACTTGTGTTAGTGTTGAAAAACCACTTTTCACACTTGTGTTAGTGCAGGAAACCACTTTTGCACTTGTATTAGTATGGAAAAACCACTTTTCGCACTTGTGTTAGTGTTGAAAAACCACTTTTGGCACTTGTGTTAGTGTTGAAAAACCACTTTTCGCACTTGTGTTGGTGCAGTAAACCACTTTTGCACTTGTATTAGTGTGGAAAAACCACTTTTCGCACTTGTGTTAGTGTTGAAAAACCACTTTTTGCACTTGTGTTGGTGTTGAAAAACCACTTTTCGCACTTGTGTTGGTGAAGGAAACCACTTTTGCACTTGTATTAGTGTGGAAAAAACACTTTTTGCACTTGTGATAGTGTTGAAAAACCACTTTTCGCACTTGTGTTAGTGTTGAAAAACCATTTTTCGCACTTGTGTTAGCGTTGAAAAACCACTTTTCGCACTTGTGTTGGTGCAGGAAACCACTTTTGCACTTGTATTAGTGTGGAAAAAACACTTTTTGCACTTGTGATATTGTTGGAAAACCACTTTTTGCACTTGTGTTAGTGTTGAAAAACCACTTTTCGCACTTGTGTTGGTGCAGGAAATCACTTTTGCACTTGTATTAGTGTGGCAAAACCACTTTTCGCACTTGTGTTAGTGTTGAAAAACCACTTTTCGCACTTGTGTTACTGTTGAAAAACCACTTTTCGCACTTGTGTTGGTGCAGGAAACCACTTTTGCACTTGTATTAGTGTGGAAAAAACACTTTTTGCACTTGTGATAGTGTTGAAAAACCACTTTTCGCACTTGTGTTAGTGTTGAAAAACCACTTTTCGCACTTGTGTTAGTGTTGAAAAACCACTTTTCGCACTTGTGTTAGTGTGGAAAAACCACTTTTCACACTTGTGTTAGTGTTGAAAACCACTTTTCGCACTTGTGTTGGTGCAGGAAACCACTTTTGCACTTGTATTAGTGTGGAAAAACCACTTTTCGCACTTGTGTTAGTGTTGAAAAACCACTTTTCGCACTTGTGTTAGTGTTGAAAACCACTTTTCGCACTTGTGTTGGTGCAGGAAACCACTTTTGCACTTGTATTAGTGTGGAAAAACCACTTTTCGCACTTGTGTTAGTGTTGAAAAACCACTTTTCGCACTTGTGTTAGTGTTGAAAAATGACTTTTCGCACTTGTGTTGCTGCAGGAAACCACTTTTGCACTTGTATTAGTGTGGAAAAACCACTTTTCGCACTTGTGTTAGTGTTGAAAAACCACTTTTCGCACTTGTGTTAGTGTTGAAAAACCACTTTTCGCATTTGTGTAAGTGTTGAAAAACCACTTTTCACACTTGTATTAGTGTTGAAAAACCACTTTTCACACTTGTGTTGGTGCAGGAAACCACTTTTGCACTTGTATTAGTGTGGAAAAACCACTTTTCGCACTTGTGTTAGTGTTGAAAAACCACTTTTCGCACGTGTGTTAGTGTTGAAAAACCACTTTTCGCACTTGTGTTGGTGCAGGAAACCACTTTTGCACTTGTATTAGTGTGGAAAAAACACTTTTTGCACTTGTGATAGTGTTGAAAAACCACTTTTCGCACTTGTGTTAGTGTTGAAAAACCACTTTTCGCACATGTGTTAGTGTTGAAAAACCACTTTTCGCACTTGTGTTGGTGCAGGAAACCACTTTTGCACTTGTATTAGTGTGGAAAAACCACTTTTCGCACTTGCGATAGTGTTGAAAAACCACTTTTCGCACTTGTGTTAGTGTTGAAAAATGACTTTTCGCACTTGTGTTGGTGCAGGAAACCACTTTTGCACTTGTATTAGTGTGGAAAAAACACTTTTTGCACTTGTGATAGTGTTGAAAAACCACTTTTCGCACTTGTGTTAGTGTTGAAAAACCACTTTTCGCACTTGTGTTAGTGTTGAAAAACCAGTTTTCGCACTTGTGTTGGTGCAGGAAACCACTTTTGCACTTGTATTAGTGTGGAAAAAACACTTTTTGCACTTGTGATAGTGTTGAAAAACCACTTTTCGCACTTGTGTTAGTGTTGAAAAACCACTTTTCGCACTTGTGTTGGTGCAGGAAATCACTTTTGCACTTGTATTAGTGTGGAAAAACCACTTTTCGCACTTGTGTTAGTGTTGAAAAACCACTTTTCGCACTTGTGTTAGTGTTGAAAAACCACTTTTCACACTTGTGTTGGTGCAGTAAACCACTTTTGCACTTGTATTAGTGTGGAAAAACCACTTTTCGCACTTGTGTTAGTGTTGAAAAACCACTTTTCGCACTTGTGTTGGTGTTGAAAAAACACTTTTCGCACTTGTGTTGGTGAAGGAAACCACTTTTGCACTTGTATTAGTGTGGAAAAACCACTTTTCGCACTTGTGTTAGTGTTGAAAAACCACTTTTCGCACTTGTGTTGGTGCAGGAAACCACTTTTGCACTTGTATTAGTGTGGAAAAAACACTTTTTGCACTTGTGATAGTGTTGAAAAACCACTTTTCGCACTTGTGTTAGTGTTGAAAAACCACTTTTCGCACTTGTGTTAGTGTTGAAAAACCACTTTTCGCACTTGTGTTGGTGCAGGAAATCACTTTGGCACTTGTATTAGTGTGGAAAAACCACTTTTCGCACTTGTGTTAGTGTTGAAAAACCACTTTTCGCACTTGTGTTAGTGTTGAAAAACCACTTTTCGCACTTGTGTTGGTGCAGTAAACCACTTTTGCACTTGTATTAGTGTGGAAAAACCACTTTTCGCACTTGTGTTAGTGTTGAAAAACCACTTTTTGCACTTGTGTTGGTGTTGAAAAACCACTTTTCGCACTTGTGTTGGTGAAGGAAACCACTTTTGCACTTGTTTTAGTGTGGAAAAAACACTTTTTGCACTTGTGATAGTGTTGAAAAACCACTTTTCGCACTTGTGTTAGTGTTGAAAAACCACTTTTCGCACTTGTGTTAGTGTTGAAAAACCACTTTTCGCACTTATGTTGGTGCAGGAAACCACTTTTGCACTTGTATAGTGTGGAAAAAACACTTTTTGCACTTGTGATAGTGTTGAAAAACCACTTTTCGCACTTGTGTTAGTGTTGAAAAACCACTTTTCGCACTTGTGTTGGTGCAGGAAACCACTTTTGCACTTGTATTAGTGTGGAAAAACCACTTTTCGCAATTGTGTTAGTGTTGAAAAACCACTTTTCGCACTTGTGTTGGTGCAGGAAACCACTTTTGCACTTGTATTAGTGTGGAAAAAACACTTTTTGCACTTGTGATAGTGTTGAAAAACCACTTTTCGCACTTGTGTTAGTGTTGAAAAACCATTTTTCGCACTTGTATTAGTGTTGAAAAACCACTTTTCGCACTTGTGTTGGTGCAGGAAACCACTTTTGCACTTGTATTAGTGTGGAAAAAACACTTTTTGCACTTGTGATATTGTTGAAAAACCACTTTTCGCACTTGTGTTAGTGTTGAAAAAACCACTTTTCGCACTTGTGTTGGTGCAGGAAATCACTTTTGCACTTGTATTAGTGTGGAAAAACCACTTTTCGCACTTGTGTTAGTGTTGAAAAACCACTTTTCGCACTTGTGTTAGTGTTGA
The DNA here is from genome assembly GCF_964187855.1 of Myxine glutinosa. Taxonomy (NCBI): domain Eukaryota; kingdom Metazoa; phylum Chordata; class Myxini; order Myxiniformes; family Myxinidae; genus Myxine; species Myxine glutinosa. Next base: position 27,589 of record NW_027618057.1, on the reverse strand, counting down.
AAAACCACTTTTCGCACTTGTGTTGGTGCAGTAAACCACTTTTGCACTTGTATTAGTGTGGAAAAACCACTTTTCGCACTTGTGTTAGTGTTGAAAAACCACTTTTCGCACTTGTGTTGGTGTTGAAAAACCACTTTTCGCACTTGTGTTGGTGTTGAACAACCACTTTTCGCACTTGTGTTGGTGCAGGAAACCACTTTTGCACTTGTATTAGTGTGGAAAAAACACTTTTTGCACTTGTGATAGTGTTGAAAAACCACTTTTCGCACTTGTGTTAGTGTTGAAAAACCACTTTTCGCACATGTGTTAGTGTTGAAAAACCACTTTTCGCACTTGTGTTGGTGTAGGAAACCACTTTTGCACTTGTATTAGTGTGGAAAAACCACTTTTCGCACTTGTGATAGTGTTGAAAAACCACTTTTCGCACTTGTGTTAGTGTTGAAAAATGACTTTTCGCACTTGTGTTGGTGCAGGAAACCACTTTTGCACTTGTATTAGTGTGGAAAAAACACTTTTTGCACTTGTGATAGTGTTGAAAAACCACTTTTCGCACTTGTGTTAGTGTTGAAAAACCACTTTTCGCACTTGTGTTAGTGTTGAAAAACCAGTTTTCGCACTTGTGTTGGTGCAGGAAACCACTTTTGCACTTGTATTAGTGTGGAAAAAACACTTTTTGCACTTGTGATAGTGTTGAAAAACCACTTTTCGCACTTGTGTTAGTGTTGAAAAACCACTTTTCGCACTTGTGTTGGTGCAGGAAATCACTTTTGCACTTGTATTAATGTGGAAAAACCACTTTTCGCACTTGTGTTAGTGTTGAAAAACCACTTTTCGCACTTGTGTTAGTGTTGAAAAACCACTTTTCACACTTGTGTTGGTGCAGTAAACCACTTTTGCACTTGTATTAGTGTGGAAAAACCACTTTTCGCACTTGTGTTAGTGTTGAAAAACCACTTTTCGCACTTGTGTTGGTGTTGAAAAACCACTTTTCGCACTTGTGTTGGTGAAGGAAACCACTTTTGCACTTGTATTAGTGTGGAAAAAACACTTTTTGCACTTGTGATAGTGTTGAAAAACCACTTTTCGCACTTGTGTTAGTGTTGAAAAACCACTTTTCGCACTTGTGTTGGTGAAGGAAACCACTTTTCGCACTTATGTTGGTGCAGGAAACCACTTTTGCACTTGTATTAGTGTGGAAAAAACACTTTTTGCACTTGTGATAGTGTTGAAAAACCACTTTTCGCACTTGTGTTAGTGTTGAAAAACCACTTTTCGCACTTGTGTTGGTGCAGGAAACCACTTTTGCACTTGTATTAGTGTGGAAAAACCACTTTTCGCAATTGTGTTAGTGTTGAAAAACAACTTTTCGCACTTGTGTTAGTGTTGAAAAACCACTTTTCACACTTGTGTTAGTGCAGGAAACCACTTTTGCACTTGTATTAGTATGGAAAAACCACTTTTCGCACTTGTGTTAGTGTTGAAAAACCACTTTTGGCACTTGTGTTAGTGTTGAAAAACCACTTTTCGCACTTGTGTTGGTGCAGGAAACCACTTTTGCACTTGTATTAGTGTGGAAAAAACACTTTTTGCACTTGTGATAGTGTTGAAAAACCACTTTTCGCACTTGTGTTAGTGTTGAAAAACCACTTTTCGCACTTGTGTTAGTGTTGAAAAACCACTTTTCGCACTTGTGTTGGTGCAGGAAATCACTTTGGCACTTGTATTAGTGTGGAAAAAACACTTTTTGCACTTGTGATAGTGTTGAAAAACCACTTTTCGCACTTGTGTTAGTGTTGAAAAACCACTTTTCGCACTTGTGTTAGTGTTGAAAAACCACTTTTCGCACTTATGTTGGTGCAGGAAACCACTTTTGCACTTGTATAGTGTGGAAAAAACACTTTTTGCACTTGTGATAGTGTTGAAAAACCACTTTTCGCACTTGTGTTAGTGTTGAAAAACCACTTTTCGCACTTGTGTTGGTGCAGGAAACCACTTTTGCACTTGTATTAGTGTGGAAAAACCACTTTTCGCAATTGTGTTAGTGTTGAAAAACCACTTTTCGCACTTGTGTTGGTGCAGGAAACCACTTTTGCACTTGTATTAGTGTGGAAAAAACACTTTTTGCACTTGTGATAGTGTTGAAAAACCACTTTTCGCACTTGTGTTAGTGTTGAAAAACCATTTTTCGCACTTGTATTAGTGTTGAAAAACCACTTTTCGCACTTGTGTTGGTGCAGGAAACCACTTTTGCACTTGTATTAGTGTGGAAAAAACACTTTTTGCACTTGTGATATTGTTGAAAAACCACTTTTCGCACTTGTGTTAGTGTTGAAAAAACCACTTTTCGCACTTGTGTTGGTGCAGGAAATCACTTTTGCACTTGTATTAGTGTGGAAAAACCACTTTTCGCACTTGTGTTAGTGTTGAAAAACCACTTTTCGCACTTGTGTTAGTGTTGAAAAACCACTTTTCGCACTTGTGTTGGTGCAGTAAACCACTTTTGCACTTGTATTAGTGTGGAAAAACCACTTTTCGCACTTGTGTTAGTGTTGAAAAACCACTTTTCGCACTTGTGTTGGTGTTGAAAAACCACTTTTCGCACTTGTGTTGGTGTTGAACAACCACTTTTCGCACTTGTGTTGGTGCAGGAAACCACTTTTGCACTTGTATTAGTGTGGAAAAAACACTTTTTGCACTTGTGATAGTGTTGAAAAACCACTTTTCGCACTTGTGTTAGTGTTGAAAAACCACTTTTCGCACATGTGTTAGTGTTGAAAAACCACTTTTCGCACTTGTGTTGGTGCAGGAAACCACTTTTGCACTTGTATTAGTGTGGAAAAACCACTTTTCGCACTTGTGATAGTGTTGAAAAACCACTTTTCGCACTTGTGTTAGTGTTGAAAAATGACTTTTCGCACTTGTGTTGGTGCAGGAAACCACTTTTGCACTTGTATTAGTGTGGAAAAAACACTTTTTGCACTTGTGATAGTGTTGAAAAACCACTTTTCGCACTTGTGTTAGTGTTGAAAAACCACTTTTCGCACTTGTGTTAGTGTTGAAAAACCAGTTTTCGCACTTGTGTTGGTGCAGGAAACCACTTTTGCACTTGTATTAGTGTGGAAAAAACACTTTTTGCACTTGTGATAGTGTTGAAAAACCACTTTTCGCACTTGTGTTAGTGTTGAAAAACCACTTTTCGCACTTGTGTTGGTGCAGGAAATCACTTTTGCACTTGTATTAATGTGGAAAAACCACTTTTCGCACTTGTGTTAGTGTTGAAAAACCACTTTTCGCACTTGTGTTAGTGTTGAAAAACCACTTTTCACACTTGTGTTGGTGCAGTAAACCACTTTTGCACTTGTATTAGTGTGGAAAAACCACTTTTCGCACTTGTGTTAGTGTTGAAAAACCACTTTTCACACTTGTGTTGGTGTTGAAAAACCACTTTTCGCACTTGTGTTGGTGAAGGAAACCACTTTTGCACTTGTATTAGTGTGGAAAAAACACTTTTTGCACTTGTGATAGTGTTGAAAAACCACTTTTCGCACTTGTGTTAGTGTTGAAAAACCACTTTTCGCACTTGTGTTGGTGAAGGAAACCACTTTTCGCACTTATGTTGGTGCAGGAAACCACTTTTGCACTTGTATTAGTGTGGAAAAAACACTTTTTGCACTTGTGATAGTGTTGAAAAACCACTTTTCGCACTTGTGTTAGTGTTGAAAAACCACTTTTCGCACTTGTGTTGGTGCAGGAAACCACTTTTGCACTTGTATTAGTGTGGAAAAACCACTTTTCGCAATTGTGTTAGTGTTGAAAAACAACTTTTCGCACTTGTGTTAGTGTTGAAAAACCACTTTTCACACCTGTGTTAGTGCAGGAAACCACTTTTGCACTTGTATTAGTATGGAAAAACCACTTTTCGCACTTGTGTTAGTGTTGAAAAACCACTTTTCGCACTTGTGTTAGTGTTGAAAAACCACTTTTCGCACTTGTGTTGGTGTTGAAAAACCACTTTTCGCACTTGTGTTGGTGAAGGAAACCACTTTTGCACTTGTATTAGTGTGGAAAAAACACTTTTTGCACTTGTGATAGTGTTGAAAAACCACTTTTCGCACTTGTGTTAGTGTTGAAAAACCACTTTTCGCACTTGTGTTGGTGAAGGAAACCACTTTTCGCACTTATGTTGGTGCAGGAAACCACTTTTGCACTTGTATTAGTGTGGAAAAAACACTTTTTGCACTTGTGATAGTGTTGAAAAACCACTTTTCGCACTTGTGTTAGTGTTGAAAAACCACTTTTCGCACTTGTGTTGGTGCAGGAAACCACTTTTGCACTTGTATTAGTGTGGAAAAACCACTTTTCGCAATTGTGTTAGTGTTGAAAAACAACTTTTCGCACTTGTGTTAGTGTTGAAAAACCACTTTTCACACTTGTGTTAGTGCAGGAAACCACTTTTGCACTTGTATTAGTATGGAAAAACCACTTTTCGCACTTGTGTTAGTGTTGAAAAACCACTTTTGGCACTTGTGTTAGTGTTGAAAAACCACTTTTCGCACTTGTGTTGGTGCAGGAAACCACTTTTGCACTTGTATTAGTGTGGAAAAAACACTTTTTGCACTTGTGATAGTGTTGAAAAACCACTTTTCGCACTTGTGTTAGTGTTGAAAAACCACTTTTCGCACTTGTGTTAGTGTTGAAAAACCACTTTTCGCACTTGTGTTGGTGCAGGAAATCACTTTGGCACTTGTATTAGTGTGGAAAAAACACTTTTTGCACTTGTGATAGTGTTGAAAAACCACTTTTCGCACTTGTGTTAGTGTTGAAAAACCATTTTTCGCACTTGTATTAGTGTTGAAAAACCACTTTTCGCACTTGTGTTGGTGCAGGAAACCACTTTTGCACTTGTATTAGTGTGGAAAAAACACTTTTTGCACTTGTGATATTGTTGAAAAACCACTTTTCGCACTTGTGTTAGTGTTGAAAAAACCACTTTTCGCACTTGTGTTGGTGCAGGAAATCACTTTTGCACTTGTATTAGTGTGGAAAAACCACTTTTCGCACTTGTGTTAGTGTTGAAAAACCACTTTTCGCACTTGTGTTAGTGTTGAAAAACCACTTTTCGCACTTGTGTTGGTGCAGTAAACCACTTTTGCACTTGTATTAGTGTGGAAAAACCACTTTTCGCACTTGTGTTAGTGTTGAAAAACCACTTTTCGCACTTGTGTTGGTGTTGAAAAACCACTTTTCGCACTTGTGTTGGTGTTGAACAACCACTTTTCGCACTTGTGTTGGTGCAGGAAACCACTTTTGCACTTGTATTAGTGTGGAAAAAACACTTTTTGCACTTGTGATAGTGTTGAAAAACCACTTTTCGCACTTGTGTTAGTGTTGAAAAACCACTTTTCGCACATGTGTTAGTGTTGAAAAACCACTTTTCGCACTTGTGTTGGTGCAGGAAACCACTTTTGCACTTGTATTAGTGTGGAAAAACCACTTTTCGCACTTGTGATAGTGTTGAAAAACCACTTTTCGCACTTGTGTTAGTGTTGAAAAATGACTTTTCGCACTTGTGTTGGTGCAGGAAACCACTTTTGCACTTGTATTAGTGTGGAAAAAACACTTTTTGCACTTGTGATAGTGTTGAAAAACCACTTTTCGCACTTGTGTTAGTGTTGAAAAACCACTTTTCGCACTTGTGTTAGTGTTGAAAAACCAGTTTTCGCACTTGTGTTGGTGCAGGAAACCACTTTTGCACTTGTATTAGTGTGGAAAAAACACTTTTTGCACTTGTGATAGTGTTGAAAAACCACTTTTCGCACTTGTGTTAGTGTTGAAAAACCACTTTTCGCACTTGTGTTGGTGCAGGAAATCACTTTTGCACTTGTATTAATGTGGAAAAACCACTTTTCGCACTTGTGTTAGTGTTGAAAAACCACTTTTCGCACTTGTGTTAGTGTTGAAAAACCACTTTTCACACTTGTGTTGGTGCAGTAAACCACTTTTGCACTTGTATTAGTGTGGAAAAACCACTTTTCGCACTTGTGTTAGTGTTGAAAAACCACTTTTCACACTTGTGTTGGTGTTGAAAAACCACTTTTCGCACTTGTGTTGGTGAAGGAAACCACTTTTGCACTTGTATTAGTGTGGAAAAAACACTTTTTGCACTTGTGATAGTGTTGAAAAACCACTTTTCGCACTTGTGTTAGTGTTGAAAAACCACTTTTCGCACTTGTGTTGGTGAAGGAAACCACTTTTCGCACTTATGTTGGTGCAGGAAACCACTTTTGCACTTGTATTAGTGTGGAAAAAACACTTTTTGCACTTGTGATAGTGTTGAAAAACCACTTTTCGCACTTGTGTTAGTGTTGAAAAACCACTTTTCGCACTTGTGTTGGTGCAGGAAACCACTTTTGCACTTGTATTAGTGTGGAAAAACCACTTTTCGCAATTGTGTTAGTGTTGAAAAACAACTTTTCGCACTTGTGTTAGTGTTGAAAAACCACTTTTCACACCTGTGTTAGTGCAGGAAACCACTTTTGCACTTGTATTAGTATGGAAAAACCACTTTTCGCACTTGTGTTAGTGTTGAAAAACCACTTTTGGCACTTGTGTTAGTGTTGAAAAACCACTTTTCGCACTTGTGTTGGTGCAGGAAACCACTTTTGCACTTGTATTAGTGTGGAAAAAACACTTTTTGCACTTGTGATAGTGTTGAAAAACCACTTTTCGCACTTGTGTTAGTGTTGAAAAACCACTTTTCGCACTTGTGTTAGTGTTGAAAAACCACTTTTCGCACTTGTGTTGGTGCAGGAAATCACTTTGGCACTTGTATTAGTGTGGAAAAACCACTTTTCGCACTTGTGTTAGTGTTGAAAAACCACTTTTCGCACTTGTGTTAGTGTTGAAAAACCACTTTTCGCACTTGTGTTGGTGCAGTAAACCACTTTTGCACTTGTATTAGTGTGGAAAAACCACTTTTCGCACTTGTGTTAGTGTTGAAAAACCACTTTTTGCACTTGTGTTGGTGTTGAAAAACCACTTTTCGCACTTGTGTTGGTGAAGGAAACCACTTTTGCACTTGTATTAGTGTGGAAAAAACACTTTTTGCACTTGTGATAGTGTTGAAAAACCACTTTTCGCACTTGTGTTAGTGTTGAAAAACCACTTTTCGCACTTGTGTTAGTGTTGAAAAACCACTTTTCGCACTTATGTTGGTGCAGGAAACCACTTTTGCACTTGTATAGTGTGGAAAAAACACTTTTTGCACTTGTGATAGTGTTGAAAAACCACTTTTCGCACTTGTGTTAGTGTTGAAAAACCACTTTTCGCACTTGTGTTGGTGCAGGAAACCACTTTTGCACTTGTATTAGTGTGGAAAAACCACTTTTCGCAATTGTGTTAGTGTTGAAAAACCACTTTTCGCACTTGTGTTGGTGCAGGAAACCACTTTTGCACTTGTATTAGTGTGGAAAAAACACTTTTTGCACTTGTGATAGTGTTGAAAAACCACTTTTCGCACTTGTGTTAGTGTTGAAAAACCATTTTTCGCACTTGTATTAGTGTTGAAAAACCACTTTTCGCACTTGTGTTGGTGCAGGAAACCACTTTTGCACTTGTATTAGTGTGGAAAAAACACTTTTTGCACTTGTGATATTGTTGAAAAACCACTTTTCGCACTTGTGTTAGTGTTGAAAAAACCACTTTTCGCACTTGTGTTGGTGCAGGAAATCACTTTTGCACTTGTATTAGTGTGGAAAAACCACTTTTCGCACTTGTGTTAGTGTTGAAAAACCACTTTTCGCACTTGTGTTAGTGTTGAAAAACCACTTTTCGCACTTGTGTTGGTGCAGTAAACCACTTTTGCACTTGTATTAGTGTGGAAAAACCACTTTTCGCACTTGTGTTAGTGTTGAAAAACCACTTTTCGCACTTGTGTTGGTGTTGAAAAACCACTTTTCGCACTTGTGTTGGTGTTGAACAACCACTTTTCGCACTTGTGTTGGTGCAGGAAACCACTTTTGCACTTGTATTAGTGTGGAAAAAACACTTTTTGCACTTGTGATAGTGTTGAAAAACCACTTTTCGCACTTGTGTTAGTGTTGAAAAACCACTTTTCGCACATGTGTTAGTGTTGAAAAACCACTTTTCGCACTTATGTTGGTGCAGGAAACCACTTTTGCACTTGTATTAGTGTGGAAAAAACACTTTTTGCACTTGTGATAGTGTTGAAAAACAACTTTGCGAAACTTGTGTTGGTGCAGGAAACCACTTTTGCACTTGTATTAGTGTGGAAAAAACACTTTTTGCACTTGATATAGTGTTGAAAACCACTTTTCACACTTGTGTTAGTGTTGAAAAACCACTTTTCGCACTTGTGTTGGTGCAGTAAACCACTTTTGCACTTGTATTAGTGTGGAAAAACCACTTTTCGCACTTGTGTTAGTGTTGAAAAACCACTTTTTGCACTTGTGTTGGTGTTGAAAAACCACTTTTCGCACTTGTGTTGGTGAAGGAAACCACTTTTGCACTTGTATTAGTGTGGAAAAAACACTTTTTGCACTTGTGATAGTGTTGAAAAACCACTTTTCGCACTTGTGTTAGTGTTGAAAAACCACTTTTCGCACTTGTGTTTGTGTTGAAAAACCACTTTTCGCACTTATGTTGGTGCAGGAAACCACTTTTGCACTTGTATTAGTGTGGAAAAAACACTTTTTGCACTTGTGATAGTGTTGAAAAACCACTTTTCGAACTTGTGTTAGTGTTGAAAAACCACTTTTCGCACTTGTGTTGGTGCCTGCACCAACATAAGTGCGAAAATCACAAGTTTTCGCACTTATGTTGGTGCAGGAAACCACTTTTGCACTTGTATTAGTGTGGAAAAAACACTTTTTGCACTTGTGATAGTGTTGAAAAACCACTTTTCGAACTTGTGTTAGTGTTGAAAAACCACTTTTCGCACTTGTGTTGGTGCCTGCACCAACATAAGTGCGAAAATCACAAGTTTTCGCACTTATGTTGGTGCAGGAAACCACTTTTGCACTTGTATTAGTGTGGAAAAACCACTTTTCGCACTTGTGTTAGTGTTGAAAAACCACTTTTTGCACTTGTGTTGGTGTTGAAAAACCACTTTTCGCACTTGTGTTGGTGAAGGAAACCACTTTTGCACTTGTATTAGTGTGGAAAAAACACTTTTTGCACTTGTGATAGTGTTGAAAAACCACTTTTCGCACTTGTGTTAGTGTTGAAAAAACACTTTTCGCACTTGTGTTTGTGTTGAAAAACCACTTTTCGCACTTATGTTGGTGCAGGAAACCACTTTTGCACTTGTATTAGTGTGGAAAAAACACTTTTTGCACTTGTGATAGTGTTGAAAAACCACTTTTCGCACTTGTGTTAGTGTTGAAAAACCACTTTTCGCACTTGTGTTGGTGCAGGAAACCACTTTTGCACTTGTATTAGTGTGGAAAAACCACTTTTCGCAATTGTGTTAGTGTTGAAAAACCACTTTTCGCACTTGTGTTCGTGCAGGAAACCACTTTTGCACTTGTATTAGTGTGGAAAAAACACTTTTTGCACTTGTGATAGTGTTGAAAAACCACTTTTCGCACTTGTGTTAGTGTTGAAAAACCACTTTTCGCACTTGTGTTAGTGTTGAAAAACCAGTTTTCGCACTTGTGTTGGTGCAGGAAACCACTTTTGCACTTGTATTAGTGTGGAAAAAACACTTTTTGCACTTGTGATAGTGTTGAAAAACCACTTTTCGCACTTGTGTTAGTGTTGAAAAACCACTTTTCGCACTTGTGTTGGTGCAGGAAATCACTTTTGCACTTGTATTAGTGTGGAAAAACCACTTTACGCACTTGTGTTAGTGTTGAAAAACCACTTTTCGCACTTGTGTTAGTGTTGAAAAACCACTTTTCGCACTTGTGTTGGTGCCGTAAACCACTTTTGCACTTGTATTAGTGTGGAAAAAACACTTTTTGCACTTGTGATAGTGTTGAAAAACCACTTTTCGCACTAGTGTTAGTGTTGAAAAACCACTTTTCGCACTTGTGTTAGTGTTGAAAAACCAGTTTTCGCACTTGTGTTGGTGCAGGAAACCACTTTTGCACTTGTATTAGTGTGGAAAAAACACTTTTTGCACTTGTGATAGTGTTGAAAAACCACTTTTCGCACTTGTGTTAGTGTTGAAAAACCACTTTTCGCACTTGTGTTGGTGCAGGAAATCACTTTTGCACTTGTATTAGTGTGGAAAAACCACTTTTCACACTTGTGTTAGTGTTGAAAAACCACTTTTCGCACTTGTGTTAGTGTTGAAAAACCACTTTTCGCACTTGTGTTGGTGCAGGAAACCACTTTTGCACTTGTATTAGTGTGGAAAAAACACTTTTTGCACTTGTGATAGTGTTGAAAAACCACTTTTCGCACTTGTGTTAGTGTTGAAAAACCACTTTTCGCACTTGTGTTAGTGTTGAAAAACCACTTTTCGCACTTGTGTTAGTGTTGAAAAACCACTTTTCGCACTTGTGTTGGTGCAGGAAACCACTTCTGCACTTGTATTATTTTGGAAAAAACACTTTTCGCACTTGTGTTAGTGTTGAAAAACCACTTTTCGAACTTGTGTTAGTGTTGAAAAACCACTTTTCGCACTTGTGTTGGTGCAGGAAACCACTTTTGCACTTGTATTAGTGTGGAAAAAACACATTTTGCACTTGAGATAGTGTTGAAAAACCACTTTTCACACTTGTGTTAGTGTTGAAAAACCACTTTTCGCACTTGTGTTGGTGCAGGAAACCACTTTTGCACTTGTATTAGTGTGGAAAAACCACTTTTCGCACTTGTGTTAGTGTTGAAAAACCACTTTTTGCACTTGTGTTAGTGTTGAAAAATGACTTTTCGCACTTGTGTTGGTGCAGGAAACCACTTTTGCACTTGTATTAGTGTGGAAAAACCACTTTTCGCACTTGTGTTAGTGTTGAAAAACCACTTTTCGCACTTGTGTTAGTGTTGAAAAACCACTTTTCGCACTTGTGTAAGTGTTGAAAAACCACTTTTCGCACTTGTATTAGTGTTGAAAAACCACTTTTCACACTTGTGTTGGTGCAGGAAACCACTTTTGCACTTGTATTAGTGTGGAAAAACCACTTTTCGCACTTGTGTTAGTGTTGAAAAACCACTTTTCGCACTTGTGTTTGTGTTGAAAAACCACTTTTCACACTTGTGTTGGTGCAGTAAACCACTTTTGCACTTGTATTAGTGTGGAAAAACTACTTTTCGCACTTGAGTTAGTGTTGAAAAACCACTTTTCGCACTTGTGTTGGTGTTGAAAAACCACTTTTCGCACTTGTGTTGGTGAAGGAAACCACTTTTGCACTTGTATTAGTGTGGAAAAAACACTTTTTGCACTTGTGATAGTGTTGAAAAACCACTTTTCGCACTTGTGTTAGTGTTGAAAAACCACTTTTCGCACTTGTGTTGGTGAAGGAAACCACTTTTCGCACTTATGTTGGTGCAGGAAACCACTTTTGCACTTGTATTAGTGTGGAAAAAACACTTTTTGCACTTGTGATAGTGTTGAAAAACCACTTTTCGCACTTGTGTTAGTGTTGAAAAACCACTTTTCGCACTTGTGTTGGTGCAGGAAACCACTTTTGCACTTGTATTAGTGTGGAAAAACCACTTTTCGCACTTGTGTTAGTGTTGAAAAACAACTTTTCGCACTTGTGTTAGTGTTGAAAAACCACTTTTCGCACTTGTGTTAGTGCAGGAAACCACTTTTGCACTTGTATTAGTATGGAAAAACCACTTTTCGCACTTGTGTTAGTGTTGAAAAACCACTTTTGGCACTTGTGTTAGTGTTGAAAAACCACTTTTCGCACTTGTGTTGGTGCAGGAAACCACTTTTGCACTTGTATTAGTGTGGAAAAAACACTTTTTGCACTTGTGATAGTGTTGAAAAACCACTTTTCGCACTTGTGTTAGTGTTGAAAAACCACTTTTCGCACTTGTGTTAGTGTTGAAAAACCAGTTTTCGCACTTGTGTTGGTGCAGGAAACCACTTTTGCACTTGTATTAGTGTGGAAAAAACACTTTTTGCACTTGTGATAGTGTTGAAAAACCACTTTTCGCACTTGTGTTAGTGTTGAAAAACCACTTTTCGCACTTGTGTTGGTGCAGGAAATCACTTTGGCACTTGTATTAGTGTGGAAAAACCACTTTTCGCACTTGTGTTAGTGTTGAAAAACCACTTTTCGCACTTGTGTTAGTGTTGAAAAACCACTTTTCGCACTTGTGTTGGTGAAGGAAACCACTTTTGCACTTGTATTAGTGTGGGAAAAACACTTTTTGCACTTGTGATAGTGTTGAAAAACCACTTTTCGCACTTGTGTTAGTGTTGAAAAACCACTTTTCGCACTTGTGTTAGTGTTGAAAAACCACTTTTCGCACTTATGTTGGTGCAGGAAACCACTTTTGCACTTGTATAGTGTGGAAAAAACACTTTTTGCACTTGTGATAGTGTTGAAAAACCACTTTTCGCACTTGTGTTAGTGTTGAAAAACCACTTTTCGCACTTGTGTTGGTGCAGGAAACCACTTTTGCACTTGTATTAGTGTGGAAAAACCACTTTTCGCAATTGTGTTAGTGTTGAAAAACCACTTTTCGCACTTGTGTTGGTGCAGGAAACCACTTTTGCACTTGTATTAGTGTGGAAAAAACACTTTTTGCACTCGTGATAGTGTTGAAAAACCACTTTTCGCACTTGTGTTATTGTTGAAAAACCATTTTTCGCACTTGTATTAGTGTTGAAAAACCACTTTTCGCACTTGTGTTGGTGCAGGAAACCACTTTTGCACTTGTATTAGTGTGGAAAAAACACTTTTTGCACTTGTGATATTGTTGAAAAACCACTTTTCGCACTTGTGTTAGTGTTGAAAAAACCACTTTTCGCACTTGTGTTGGTGCAGGAAATCACTTTTGCACTTGTATTAGTGTGGAAAAACCACTTTTCGCACTTGTGTTAGTGTTGAAAAACCACTTTTCGCACTTGTGTTAGTGTTGAAAAACCACTTTTCGCACTTGCGTTGGTGCAGTAAACCACTTTTGCACTTGTATTAGTGTGGAAAAACCACTTTTCGCACTTGTGTTAGTGTTGACAAACCACTTTTCGCACTTGTGTTGGTGTTGAAAAACGACTTTTCGCACTTGTGTTGGTGTTGAACAACCACTTTTCGCACTTGTGTTGGTGCAGGAAACCACTTTTGCACTTGTATTAGTGTGGAAAAAACACTTTTTGCACTTGTGATAGTGTTGAAAAACCACTTTTCGCACTTGTGTTAGTGTTGAAAAACCACTTTTCGCACATGTGTTAGTGTTGAAAAACCACTTTTCGCACTTATGTTGGTGCAGGAAACCACTTTTGCACTTGTATTAGTGTGGAAAAAACACTTTTTGCACTTGTGATAGTGTTGAAAAACAACTTTTCGCACTTGTGTTGGTGCAGGAAACCACTTTTGCACTTGTATTAGTGTGGAAAAAACACTTTTTGCACTTGTGATAGTGTTGAAAAACCACTTTTCGCACTTGTGTTGGTGCAGGAAACCACTTTTGCACTTGTATTAGTGTGGAAAAAACACTTTTTGCACTTGATATAGTGTTGAAAACCACTTTTCACACTTGTGTTAGTGTTGAAAAACCACTTTTCGCACTTGTGTTGGTGCAGTAAACCACTTTTGCACTTGTATTAGTGTGGAAAAACCACTTTTCGCACTTGTGTTAGTGTTGAAAAACCACTTTTTGCACTTGTGTTGGTGTTGAAAAACCACTTTTCGCACTTGTGTTGGTGAAGGAAACCACTTTTGCACTTGTATTCGTGTGGAAAAAACACTTTTTGCACTTGTGATAGTGTTGAAAAACCACTTTTCGCACTTGTGTTAGTGTTGAAAAACCACTTTTCGCACTTGTGTTTGTGTTGAAAAACCACTTTTCGCACTTATGTTGGTGCAGGAAACCACTTTTGCACTTGTATTAGTGTGGAAAAAACACTTTTTGCACTTGTGATAGTGTTGAAAAACCACTTTTCGCACTTGTGTTAGTGTTGAAAAACCACTTTTCGCACTTGTGTTGGTGCAGGAAACCACTTTTGCACTTGTATTAGTGTGGAAAAACCACTTTTCGCAATTGTGTTAGTGTTGAAAAACCACTTTTCGCACTTGTGTTCGTGCAGGAAACCACTTTTGCACTTGTATTAGTGTGGAAAAAACACTTTTTGCACTTGTGATAGTGTTGAAAAACCACTTTTCGCACTTGTGTTAGTGTTGAAAAACCACTTTTCGCACTTGTGTTAGTGTTGAAAAACCAGTTTTCGCACTTGTGTTGGTGCAGGAAACCACTTTTGCACTTGTATTAGTGTGGAAAAAACACTTTTTGCACTTGTGATAGTGTTGAAAAACCACTTTTCGCACTTGTGTTAGTGTTGAAAAACCACTTTTCGCACTTGTGTTGGTGCAGGAAATCACTTTTGCACTTGTATTAGTGTGGAAAAACCACTTTTCGCACTTGTGTTAGTGTTGAAAAACCACTTTTCGCACTTGTGTTAGTGTTGAAAAACCACTTTTCGCACTTGTGTTGGTGCCGTAAACCACTTTTGCACTTGTATTAGTGTGGAAAAAACACTTTTTGCACTTGTGATAGTGTTGAAAAACCACTTTTCGCACTAGTGTTAGTGTTGAAAAACCACTTTTCGCACTTGTGTTAGTGTTGAAAAACCAGTTTTCGCACTTGTGTTGGTGCAGGAAACCACTTTTGCACTTGTATTAGTGTGGAAAAAACACTTTTTGCACTTGTGATAGTGTTGAAAAACCACTTTTCGCACTTGTGTTAGTGTTGAAAAACCACTTTTCGCACTTGTGTTGGTGCAGGAAATCACTTTTGCACTTGTATTAGTGTGGAAAAACCACTTTTCACACTTGTGTTAGTGTTGAAAAACCACTTTTCGCACTTGTGTTAGTGTTGAAAAACCACTTTTCGCACTTGTGTAAGTGTTGAAAAACCACTTTTCGCACTTGTATTAGTGTTGAAAAACCACTTTTCACACTTGTGTTGGTGCAGGAAACCACTTTTGCACTTGTATTAGTGTGGAAAAACCACTTTTCGCACTTGTGTTAGTGTTGAAAAACCACTTTTCGCACTTGTGTTTGTGTTGAAAAACCACTTTTCACACTTGTGTTGGTGCAGTAAACCACTTTTGCACTTGTATTAGTGTGGAAAAACTACTTTTCGCACTTGAGTTAGTGTTGAAAAACCACTTTTCGCACTTGTGTTGGTGTTGAAAAACCACTTTTCGCACTTGTGTTGGTGAAGGAAACCACTTTTGCACTTGTATTAGTGTGGAAAAAACACTTTTTGCACTTGTGATAGTGTTGAAAAACCACTTTTCGCACTTGTGTTAGTGTTGAAAAACCACTTTTCGCACTTGTGTTGGTGAAGGAAACCACTTTTCGCACTTATGTTGGTGCAGGAAACCACTTTTGCACTTGTATTAGTGTGGAAAAAACACTTTTTGCACTTGTGATAGTGTTGAAAAACCACTTTTCGCACTTGTGTTAGTGTTGAAAAACCACTTTTCGCACTTGTGTTGGTGCAGGAAACCACTTTTGCACTTGTATTAGTGTGGAAAAACCACTTTTCGCACTTGTGTTAGTGTTGAAAAACAACTTTTCGCACTTGTGTTAGTGTTGAAAAACCACTTTTCGCACTTGTGTTAGTGCAGGAAACCACTTTTGCACTTGTATTAGTATGGAAAAACCACTTTTCGCACTTGTGTTAGTGTTGAAAAACCACTTTTGGCACTTGTGTTAGTGTTGAAAAACCACTTTTCGCACTTGTGTTGGTGCAGGAAACCACTTTTGCACTTGTATTAGTGTGGAAAAAACACTTTTTGCACTTGTGATAGTGTTGAAAAACCACTTTTCGCACTTGTGTTAGTGTTGAAAAACCACTTTTCGCACTTGTGTTAGTGTTGAAAAACCAGTTTTCGCACTTGTGTTGGTGCAGGAAACCACTTTTGCACTTGTATTAGTGTGGAAAAAACACTTTTTGCACTTGTGATAGTGTTGAAAAACCACTTTTCGCACTTGTGTTAGTGTTGAAAAACCACTTTTCGCACTTGTGTTGGTGCAGGAAATCACTTTGGCACTTGTATTAGTGTGGAAAAACCACTTTTCGCACTTGTGTTAGTGTTGAAAAACCACTTTTCGCACTTGTGTTAGTGTTGAAAAACCACTTTTCGCACTTGTGTTGGTGAAGGAAACCACTTTTGCACTTGTATTAGTGTGGGAAAAACACTTTTTGCACTTGTGATAGTGTTGAAAAACCACTTTTCGCACTTGTGTTAGTGTTGAAAAACCACTTTTCGCACTTGTGTTAGTGTTGAAAAACCACTTTTCGCACTTATGTTGGTGCAGGAAACCACTTTTGCACTTGTATAGTGTGGAAAAAACACTTTTTGCACTTGTGATAGTGTTGAAAAACCACTTTTCGCACTTGTGTTAGTGTTGAAAAACCACTTTTCGCACTTGTGTTGGTGCAGGAAACCACTTTTGCACTTGTATTAGTGTGGAAAAACCACTTTTCGCAATTGTGTTAGTGTTGAAAAACCACTTTTCGCACTTGTGTTGGTGCAGGAAACCACTTTTGCACTTGTATTAGTGTGGAAAAAACACTTTTTGCACTTGTGATAGTGTTGAAAAACCACTTTTCGCACTTGTGTTATTGTTGAAAAACCATTTTTCGCACTTGTATTAGTGTTGAAAAACCACTTTTCGCACTTGTGTTGGTGCAGGAAACCACTTTTGCACTTGTATTAGTGTGGAAAAAACACTTTTTGCACTTGTGATATTGTTGAAAAACCACTTTTCGCACTTGTGTTAGTGTTGAAAAAACCACTTTTCGCACTTGTGTTGGTGCAGGAAATCACTTTTGCACTTGTATTAGTGTGGAAAAACCACTTTTCGCACTTGTGTTAGTGTTGAAAAACCACTTTTCGCACTTGTGTTAGTGTTGAAAAACCACTTTTCGCACTTGCGTTGGTGCAGTAAACCACTTTTGCACTTGTATTAGTGTGGCAAAACCACTTTTCGCACTTGTGTTAGTGTTGACAAACCACTTTTCGCACTTGTGTTGGTGTTGAAAAACGACTTTTCGCACTTGTGTTGGTGTTGAACAACCACTTTTCGCACTTGTGTTGGTGCAGGAAACCACTTTTGCACTTGTATTAGTGTGGAAAAAACACTTTTTGCACTTGTGATATTGTTGAAAAACCACTTTTCGCACTTGTGTTAGTGTTGAAAAAACCACTTTTCGCACTTGTGTTGGTGCAGGAAACCACTTTTGCACTTGTATTAGTGTGGAAAAACCACTTTTCGCACTTGTGTTAGTGTTGAAAAACCACTTTTCGCACTTGTGTTAGTGTTGAAAAACCACTTTTCGCACTTGCGTTGGTGCAGTAAACCACTTTTGCACTTGTATTAGTGTGGAAAAACCACTTTTCGCACTTGTGTTAGTGTTGACAAACCACTTTTCGCACTTGTGTTGGTGTTGAAAAACGACTTTTCGCACTTGTGTTGGTGTTGAACAACCACTTTTCGCACTTGTGTTGGTGCAGGAAACCACTTTTGCACTTGTATTAGTGTGGAAAAAACACTTTTTGCACTTGTGATAGTGTTGAAAAACCACTTTTCGCACTTGTGTTAGTGTTGAAAAACCACTTTTCGCACATGTGTTAGTGTTGAAAAACCACTTTTCGCACTTATGTTGGTGCAGGAAACCACTTTTGCACTTGTATTAGTGTGGAAAAAACACTTTTTGCACTTGTGATAGTGTTGAAAAACAACTTTTCGCACTTGTGTTGGTGCAGGAAACCACTTTTGCACTTGTATTAGTGTGGAAAAAACACTTTTTGCACTTGTGATAGTGTTGAAAAACCACTTTTCGCACTTGTGTTGGTGCAGGAAACCACTTTTGCACTTGTATTAGTGTGGAAAAAACACTTTTTGCACTTGATATAGTGTTGAAAACCACTTTTCACACTTGTGTTAGTGTTGAAAAACCACTTTTCGCACTTGTGTTGGTGCAGTAAACCACTTTTGCACTTGTATTAGTGTGGAAAAACCACTTTTCGCACTTGTGTTAGTGTTGAAAAACCACTTTTTGCACTTGTGTTGGTGTTGAAAAACCACTTTTCGCACTTGTGTTGGTGAAGGAAACCACTTTTGCACTTGTATTCGTGTGGAAAAAACACTTTTTGCACTTGTGATAGTGTTGAAAAACCACTTTTCGCACTTGTGTTAGTGTTGAAAAACCACTTTTCGCACTTGTGTTTGTGTTGAAAAACCACTTTTCGCACTTATGTTGGTGCAGGAAACCACTTTTGCACTTGTATTAGTGTGGAAAAAACACTTTTTGCACTTGTGATAGTGTTGAAAAACCACTTTTCGCACTTGTGTTAGTGTTGAAAAACCACTTTTCGCACTTGTGTTGGTGCAGGAAACCACTTTTGCACTTGTATTAGTGTGGAAAAACCACTTTTCGCAATTGTGTTAGTGTTGAAAAACCACTTTTCGCACTTGTGTTCGTGCAGGAAACCACTTTTGCACTTGTATTAGTGTGGAAAAAACACTTTTTGCACTTGTGATAGTGTTGAAAAACCACTTTTCGCACTTGTGTTAGTGTTGAAAAACCACTTTTCGCACTTGTGTTAGTGTTGAAAAACCAGTTTTCGCACTTGTGTTGGTGCAGGAAACCACTTTTGCACTTGTATTAGTGTGGAAAAAACACTTTTTGCACTTGTGATAGTGTTGAAAAACCACTTTTCGCACTTGTGTTAGTGTTGAAAAACCACTTTTCGCACTTGTGTTGGTGCAGGAAATCACTTTTGCACTTGTATTAGTGTGGAAAAACCACTTTTCGCACTTGTGTTAGTGTTGAAAAACCACTTTTCGCACTTGTGTTAGTGTTGAAAAACCACTTTTCGCACTTGTGTTGGTGCCGTAAACCACTTTTGCACTTGTATTAGTGTGGAAAAAACACTTTTTGCACTTGTGATAGTGTTGAAAAACCACTTTTCGCACTAGTGTTAGTGTTGAAAAACCACTTTTCGCACTTGTGTTAGTGTTGAAAAACCAGTTTTCGCACTTGTGTTGGTGCAGGAAACCACTTTTGCACTTGTATTAGTGTGGAAAAAACACTTTTTGCACTTGTGATAGTGTTGAAAAACCACTTTTCGCACTTGTGTTAGTGTTGAAAAACCACTTTTCGCACTTGTGTTGGTGCAGGAAATCACTTTTGCACTTGTATTAGTGTGGAAAAACCACTTTTCACACTTGTGTTAGTGTTGAAAAACCACTTTTCGCACTTGTGTTAGTGTTGAAAAACCACTTTTCGCACTTGTGTAAGTGTTGAAAAACCACTTTTCGCACTTGTATTAGTGTTGAAAAACCACTTTTCACACTTGTGTTGGTGCAGGAAACCACTTTTGCACTTGTATTAGTGTGGAAAAACCACTTTTCGCACTTGTGTTAGTGTTGAAAAACCACTTTTCGCACTTGTGTTTGTGTTGAAAAACCACTTTTCACACTTGTGTTGGTGCAGTAAACCACTTTTGCACTTGTATTAGTGTGGAAAAACTACTTTTCGCACTTGAGTTAGTGTTGAAAAACCACTTTTCGCACTTGTGTTGGTGTTGAAAAACCACTTTTCGCACTTGTGTTGGTGAAGGAAACCACTTTTGCACTTGTATTAGTGTGGAAAAAACACTTTTTGCACTTGTGATAGTGTTGAAAAACCACTTTTCGCACTTGTGTTAGTGTTGAAAAACCACTTTTCGCACTTGTGTTGGTGAAGGAAACCACTTTTCGCACTTATGTTGGTGCAGGAAACCACTTTTGCACTTGTATTAGTGTGGAAAAAACACTTTTTGCACTTGTGATAGTGTTGAAAAACCACTTTTCGCACTTGTGTTAGTGTTGAAAAACCACTTTTCGCACTTGTGTTGGTGCAGGAAACCACTTTTGCACTTGTATTAGTGTGGAAAAACCACTTTTCGCACTTGTGTTAGTGTTGAAAAACAACTTTTCGCACTTGTGTTAGTGTTGAAAAACCACTTTTCGCACTTGTGTTAGTGCAGGAAACCACTTTTGCACTTGTATTAGTATGGAAAAACCACTTTTCGCACTTGTGTTAGTGTTGAAAAACCACTTTTGGCACTTGTGTTAGTGTTGAAAAACCACTTTTCGCACTTGTGTTGGTGCAGGAAACCACTTTTGCACTTGTATTAGTGTGGAAAAAACACTTTTTGCACTTGTGATAGTGTTGAAAAACCACTTTTCGCACTTGTGTTAGTGTTGAAAAACCACTTTTCGCACTTGTGTTAGTGTTGAAAAACCAGTTTTCGCACTTGTGTTGGTGCAGGAAACCACTTTTGCACTTGTATTAGTGTGGAAAAAACACTTTTTGCACTTGTGATAGTGTTGAAAAACCACTTTTCGCACTTGTGTTAGTGTTGAAAAACCACTTTTCGCACTTGTGTTGGTGCAGGAAATCACTTTGGCACTTGTATTAGTGTGGAAAAACCACTTTTCGCACTTGTGTTAGTGTTGAAAAACCACTTTTCGCACTTGTGTTAGTGTTGAAAAACCACTTTTCGCACTTGTGTTGGTGAAGGAAACCACTTTTGCACTTGTATTAGTGTGGGAAAAACACTTTTTGCACTTGTGATAGTGTTGAAAAACCACTTTTCGCACTTGTGTTAGTGTTGAAAAACCACTTTTCGCACTTGTGTTAGTGTTGAAAAACCACTTTTCGCACTTATGTTGGTGCAGGAAACCACTTTTGCACTTGTATAGTGTGGAAAAAACACTTTTTGCACTTGTGATAGTGTTGAAAAACCACTTTTCGCACTTGTGTTAGTGTTGAAAAACCACTTTTCGCACTTGTGTTGGTGCAGGAAACCACTTTTGCACTTGTATTAGTGTGGAAAAACCACTTTTCGCAATTGTGTTAGTGTTGAAAAACCACTTTTCGCACTTGTGTTGGTGCAGGAAACCACTTTTGCACTTGTATTAGTGTGGAAAAAACACTTTTTGCACTTGTGATAGTGTTGAAAAACCACTTTTCGCACTTGTGTTATTGTTGAAAAACCATTTTTCGCACTTGTATTAGTGTTGAAAAACCACTTTTCGCACTTGTGTTGGTGCAGGAAACCACTTTTGCACTTGTATTAGTGTGGAAAAAACACTTTTTGCACTTGTGATATTGTTGAAAAACCACTTTTCGCACTTGTGTTAGTGTTGAAAAAACCACTTTTCGCACTTGTGTTGGTGCAGGAAATCACTTTTGCACTTGTATTAGTGTGGAAAAACCACTTTTCGCACTTGTGTTAGTGTTGAAAAACCACTTTTCGCACTTGTGTTAGTGTTGAAAAACCACTTTTCGCACTTGCGTTGGTGCAGTAAACCACTTTTGCACTTGTATTAGTGTGGCAAAACCACTTTTCGCACTTGTGTTAGTGTTGACAAACCACTTTTCGCACTTGTGTTGGTGTTGAAAAACGACTTTTCGCACTTGTGTTGGTGTTGAACAACCACTTTTCGCACTTGTGTTGGTGCAGGAAACCACTTTTGCACTTGTATTAGTGTGGAAAAAACACTTTTTGCACTTGTGATAGTGTTGAAAAACCACTTTTCGCACTTGTGTTAGTGTTGAAAAACCACTTTTCACACATGTGTTAGTGTTGAAAAACCACTTTTCGCACTTATGTTGGTGCAGGAAACCACTTTTGCACTTGTATTAGTGTGGAAAAAACACTTTTTGCACTTGTGATAGTGTTGAAAAACAACTTTTCGCACTTGTGTTAGTGTTGAAAAACCACTTTTCGCACTTGTGTTGGTGCAGGAAACCACTTTTGCACTTGTATTAGTGTGGAAAAAACACTTTTTGCACTTGATATAGTGTTGAAAACCACTTTTCACACTTGTGTTAGTGTTGAAAAACCACTTTTCGCACTTGTGTTGGTGCAGTAAACCACTTTTGCACTTGTATTAGTGTGGAAAAACCACTTTTCGCACTTGTGTTAGTGTTGAAAAACCACTTTTTGCACTTGTGTTGGTGTTGAAAAACCACTTTTCGCACTTGTGTTGGTGAAGGAAACCACTTTTGCACTTGTATTAGTGTGGAAAAAACACTTTTTGCACTTGTGATAGTGTTGAAAAACCACTTTTCGCACTTGTGTTAGTGTTGAAAAACCACTTTTCGCACTTGTGTTTGTGTTGAAAAACCACTTTTCGCACTTATGTTGGTGCAGGAAACCACTTTTGCACTTGTATTAGTGTGGAAAAAACACTTTTTGCACTTGTGATAGTGTTGAAAAACCACTTTTCGCACTTGTGTTAGTGTTGAAAAACCACTTTTCGCACTTGTGTTGGTGCAGTAAACCACTTTTGCACTTGTATTAGTGTGGAAAAACCACTTTTCGCAATTGTGTTAGTGTTGAAAAACCACTTTTCGCACTTGTGTTCGTGCAGGAAACCACTTTTGCACTTGTATTAGTGTGGAAAAAACACTTTTTGCACTTGTGATAGTGTTGAAAAACCACTTTTCGCACTTGTGTTAGTGTTGAAAAACCACTTTTCGCACTTGTGTTAGTGTTGAAAAACCAGTTTTCGCACTTGTGTTGGTGCAGGAAACCACTTTTGCACTTGTATTAGTGTGGAAAAAACACTTTTTGCACTTGTGATAGTGTTGAAAAACCACTTTTCGCACTTGTGTTAGTGTTGAAAAACCACTTTTCGCACTTGTGTTGGTGCAGGAAATCACTTTTGCACTTGTATTAGTGTGGAAAAACCACTTTTCGCACTTGTGTTAGTGTTGAAAAACCACTTTTCGCACTTGTGTTAGTGTTGAAAAACCACTTTTCGCACTTGTGTTGGTGCCGTAAACCACTTTTGCACTTGTATTAGTGTGGAAAAAACACTTTTTGCACTTGTGATAGTGTTGAAAAACCACTTTTCGCACTAGTGTTAGTGTTGAAAAACCACTTTTCGCACTTGTGTTAGTGTTGAAAAACCAGTTTTCGCACTTGTGTTGGTGCAGGAAACCACTTTTGCACTTGTATTAGTGTGGAAAAAACACTTTTTGCACTTGTGATAGTGTTGAAAAACCACTTTTCGCACTTGTGTTAGTGTTGAAAAACCACTTTTCGCACTTGTGTTGGTGCAGGAAATCACTTTTGCACTTGTATTAGTGTGGAAAAACCACTTTTCACACTTGTGTTAGTGTTGAAAAACCACTTTTCGCACTTGTGTTAGTGTTGAAAAACCACTTTTCGCACTTGTGTTGGTGCAGGAAACCACTTTTGCACTTGTATTAGTGTGGAAAAAACACTTTCTGCACTTGTGATAGTGTTGAAAAACCACTTTTCGCACTTGTGTTAGTGTTGAAAAACCACTTTTCGCACTTGTGTTAGTGTTGAAAAACCACTTTTCGCACTTGTGTTAGTGTTGAAAAACCACTTTTCGCACTTGTGTTGGTGCAGGAAACCACTTCTGCACTTGTATTAGTGTGGAAAAAACACTTTTCGCACTTGTGTTAGTGTTGAAAAACCACTTTTCGAACTTGTGTTAGTGTTGAAAAACCACTTTTCGCACTTGTGTTGGTGCAGGAAACCACTTTTGCACTTGTATTAGTGTGGAAAAAACACATTTTGCACTTGAGATAGTGTTGAAAAACCACTTTTCACACTTGTGTTAGTGTTGAAAAACCACTTTTCGCACTTGTGTTGGTGCAGGAAACCACTTTTGCACTTGTATTAGTGTGGAAAAACCACTTTTCGCACTTGTGTTAGTGTTGAAAAACCACTTTTTGCACTTGTGTTAGTGTTGAAAAATGACTTTTCGCACTTGTGTTGGTGCAGGAAACCACTTTTGCACTTGTATTAGTGTGGAAAAACCACTTTTCGCACTTGTGTTAGTGTTGAAAAACCACTTTTCGCACTTGTGTTAGTGTTGAAAAACGACTTTTCGCACTTGTGTTGGTGTTGAACAACCACTTTTCGCACTTGTGTTGGTGCAGGAAACCACTTTTGCACTTGTATTAGTGTGGAAAAAACACTTTTTGCACTTGTGATAGTGTTGAAAAACCACTTTTCGCACTTGTGTTAGTGTTGAAAAACCACTTTTCGCACATGTGTTAGTGTTGAAAAACCACTTTTCGCACTTATGTTGGTGCAGGAAACCACTTTTGCACTTGTATTAGTGTGGAAAAAACACTTTTTGCACTTGTGATAGTGTTGAAAAACAACTTTTCGCACTTGTGTTAGTGTTGAAAAACCACTTTTCGCACTTGTGTTGGTGCAGGAAACCACTTTTGCACTTGTATTAGTGTGGAAAAAACACTTTTTGCACTTGATATAGTGTTGAAAACCACTTTTCACACTTGTGTTAGTGTTGAAAAACCACTTTTCGCACTTGTGTTGGTGCAGTAAACCACTTTTGCACTTGTATTAGTGTGGAAAAACCACTTTTCGCACTTGTGTTAGTGTTGAAAAACCACTTTTTGCACTTGTGTTGGTGTTGAAAAACCACTTTTCGCACTTGTGTTGGTGAAGGAAACCACTTTTGCACTTGTATTAGTGTGGAAAAAACACTTTTTGCACTTGTGATAGTGTTGAAAAACCACTTTTCGCACTTGTGTTAGTGTTGAAAAACCACTTTTCGCACTTGTGTTTGTGTTGAAAAACCACTTTTCGCACTTATGTTGGTGCAGGAAACCACTTTTGCACTTGTATTAGTGTGGAAAAAACACTTTTTGCACTTGTGATAGTGTTGAAAAACCACTTTTCGCACTTGTGTTAGTGTTGAAAAACCACTTTTCGCACTTGTGTTGGTGCAGGAAACCACTTTTGCACTTGTATTAGTGTGGAAAAACCACTTTTCGCAATTGTGTTAGTGTTGAAAAACCACTTTTCGCACTTGTGTTCGTGCAGGAAACCACTTTTGCACTTGTATTAGTGTGGAAAAAACACTTTTTGCACTTGTGATAGTGTTGAAAAACCACTTTTCGCACTTGTGTTAGTGTTGAAAAACCACTTTTCGCACTTGTGTTAGTGTTGAAAAACCAGTTTTCGCACTTGTGTTGGTGCAGGAAACCACTTTTGCACTTGTATTAGTGTGGAAAAAACACTTTTTGCACTTGTGATAGTGTTGAAAAACCACTTTTCGCACTTGTGTTAGTGTTGAAAAACCACTTTTCGCACTTGTGTTGGTGCAGGAAATCACTTTTGCACTTGTATTAGTGTGGAAAAACCACTTTTCGCACTTGTGTTAGTGTTGAAAAACCACTTTTCGCACTTGTGTTAGTGTTGAAAAACCACTTTTCGCACTTGTGTTGGTGCCGTAAACCACTTTTGCACTTGTATTAGTGTGGAAAAAACACTTTTTGCACTTGTGATAGTGTTGAAAAACCACTTTTCGCACTAGTGTTAGTGTTGAAAAACCACTTTTCGCACTTGTGTTAGTGTTGAAAAACCAGTTTTCGCACTTGTGTTGGTGCAGGAAACCACTTTTGCACTTGTATTAGTGTGGAAAAAACACTTTTTGCACTTGTGATAGTGTTGAAAAACCACTTTTCGCACTTGTGTTAGTGTTGAAAAACCACTTTTCGCACTTGTGTTGGTGCAGGAAATCACTTTTGCACTTGTATTAGTGTGGAAAAACCACTTTTCACACTTGTGTTAGTGTTGAAAAACCACTTTTCGCACTTGTGTTAGTGTTGAAAAACCACTTTTCGCACTTGTGTTGGTGCAGGAAACCACTTTTGCACTTGTATTAGTGTGGAAAAAACACTTTTTGCACTTGTGATAGTGTTGAAAAACCACTTTTCGCACTTGTGTTAGTGTTGAAAAACCACTTTTCGCACTTGTGTTAGTGTTGAAAAACCACTTTTCGCACTTGTGTTAGTGTTGAAAAACCACTTTTCGCACTTGTGTTGGTGCAGGAAACCACTTCTGCACTTGTATTAGTGTGGAAAAAACACTTTTCGCACTTGTGTTAGTGTTGAAAAACCACTTTTCGAACTTGTGTTAGTGTTGAAAAACCACTTTTCGCACTTGTGTTGGTGCAGGAAACCACTTTTGCACTTGTATTAGTGTGGAAAAAACACATTTTGCACTTGAGATAGTGTTGAAAAACCACTTTTCACACTTGTGTTAGTGTTGAAAAACCACTTTTCGCACTTGTGTTGGTGCAGGAAACCACTTTTGCACTTGTATTAGTGTGGAAAAACCACTTTTCGCACTTGTGTTAGTGTTGAAAAACCACTTTTTGCACTTGTGTTAGTGTTGAAAAATGACTTTTCGCACTTGTGTTGGTGCAGGAAACCACTTTTGCACTTGTATTAGTGTGGAAAAACCACTTTTCGCACTTGTGTTAGTGTTGAAAAACCACTTTTCGCACTTGTGTTAGTGTTGAAAAACGACTTTTCGCACTTGTGTTGGTGTTGAACAACCACTTTTCGCACTTGTGTTGGTGCAGGAAACCACTTTTGCACTTGTATTAGTGTGGAAAAAACACTTTTTGCACTTGTGATAGTGTTGAAAAACCACTTTTCGCACTTGTGTTAGTGTTGAAAAACCACTTTTCGCACATGTGTTAGTGTTGAAAAACCACTTTTCGCACTTATGTTGGTGCAGGAAACCACTTTTGCACTTGTATTAGTGTGGAAAAAACACTTTTTGCACTTGTGATAGTGTTGAAAAACAACTTTTCGCACTTGTGTTAGTGTTGAAAAACCACTTTTCGCACTTGTGTTGGTGCAGGAAACCACTTTTGCACTTGTATTAGTGTGGAAAAAACACTTTTTGCACTTGATATAGTGTTGAAAACCACTTTTCACACTTGTGTTAGTGTTGAAAAACCACTTTTCGCACTTGTGTTGGTGCAGTAAACCACTTTTGCACTTGTATTAGTGTGGAAAAACCACTTTTCGCACTTGTGTTAGTGTTGAAAAACCACTTTTTGCACTTGTGTTGGTGTTGAAAAACCACTTTTCGCACTTGTGTTGGTGAAGGAAACCACTTTTGCACTTGTATTAGTGTGGAAAAAACACTTTTTGCACTTGTGATAGTGTTGAAAAACCACTTTTCGCACTTGTGTTAGTGTTGAAAAACCACTTTTCGCACTTGTGTTTGTGTTGAAAAACCACTTTTCGCACTTATGTTGGTGCAGGAAACCACTTTTGCACTTGTATTAGTGTGGAAAAAACACTTTTTGCACTTGTGATAGTGTTGAAAAACCACTTTTCGCACTTGTGTTAGTGTTGAAAAACCACTTTTCGCACTTGTGTTGGTGCAGGAAACCACTTTTGCACTTGTATTAGTGTGGAAAAACCACTTTTCGCAATTGTGTTAGTGTTGAAAAACCACTTTTCGCACTTGTGTTCGTGCAGGAAACCACTTTTGCACTTGTATTAGTGTGGAAAAAACACTTTTTGCACTTGTGATAGTGTTGAAAAACCACTTTTCGCACTTGTGTTAGTGTTG